>NW_020837954.1:915516-1081158 GCF_003676395.1 Aethalodelphis obliquidens | reverse complement strand
GACCGGGGCACGAACCCATGTCCCCTGCATCGGCAGGCGGACTCCCAACCACTGCGCCACCAGGGCAGCCCTGTCCCACTGCTTTTATATCACCAGACTTTGCTGAGTGCTTGACGCACAGAGCACAGCTTAGTTGAGTAGTACTGCACCCAGCGTGGTAATTAGAGACAATTATGTAAAGCGCCTAACAACGAATGGTCTGCTTTGTGCCAGGCACTGTGCTGAGAACTTCGCAGGCTCTCTCCCCCTTAATCCTCAGCACAGCCCAAGAGGTGGATGCTCTTACTCCCCATTCTACAGAGAAAGAGAGTAGATGAAGGTAAGTACCACACTCAAGGCCATGCAGGTAGAAATGGATAGAAATTCAACTTCAGTCCAAGTCTGTCTGATTCCATAACATTTGCTCATCTCTTAAATTTTTAAATAAAGAAATAATACCCACAGGTGGTGAGGAATAAGAAGAATCCAAACTCCATTAAAGGATAAAAAGTAAGCCATCCTCCTACCTAGATCAACAATCCCACTCCCAGAACCAACCACTCTTGTCAACTTCCTTTTTCCTTCTAAAAATAATCTCTGCACACACCCTTTTATAGCTCTCCTCTCATTGCACACGCAGTAGCACACTCTATACACTGTGCCACACCTTGCGTTTTTCCCTTTTAACTTTTATCTTGGAGTTTTTATCTTGGAGTAGTTACAAACCTATGCCCATGTTTGTTTTTTGTTTTTTTTAATTTTAAAGATACATTTCCCTGGAGGTCCAGTGGTTAAGACTTCACCTTCCGATGCAAAAGGTGCAGGTTTGATCCCTGGTCGGGGGAGCTAAGATCCCACATGCCTCGTGGCCAAAAAACCAAAACATAAAACAGAAGCAATATTGTAACAAATTCAATAAAGTCGTAAAAAAAACAAGATACAGAGTAGTCCATAAGTGGATGTATTATAACTTATTTAATCATCCCCTGTTAATCATGGCCTATTGTTGGGCATCTAGGTGGTTTCCTGCCTTTTACTATTATACATGGGGCTATAAAATGTGTTCTTGTCCATAAGCCGCAACACAAGTTATATTACTTTACATGTAAATCCTCGGTCCTTCTGGAAAATTTGGCATAACAAATGGGGTAGGGATCCAGTACAGATGTTGGCCACTATACTCTACTATGGCCAATTATCTTACCTGGGACATAGTAGGTGCTTGTAAATGGTTATCAGTGACAACGATGACAAAGATAATTACAGCAGCATCCACTGGAGCATATCATCAGGCTCTGTTTGTTGAACATATGAGCATGCAGTTAATCCACATTAAGCATGAAGGATGGCTACCCGGAAGCCGTCTGAACGTTGGAGTGACTGAGTTCTAAAAGTCACTTCACCATCAGAATGAATGAGTTTGCAAACTTCCTAAGAGCAGGTTTTGACATGGGGAGAGGAGGAAGACGGCACATGGATACAGTGATAGGATGCACCAAAGAGTGATGACCCAGGGTGGAGGAGCTTCTGAAGACAGACTCTGGGTGATGTGTGTAAGGCATTCCTTGTGGGCTGGTTCAGAAGAACCACTGCTAAGGGTTAAAGGCTAATTGGACAGCTGAGGGCTGGAGGAAATGGAGGCATGTACTTGCACTAGGTGAGGTGTTGGGCAAAGAGGTAAGGCCACCAGCTGTCAAATCAGAGCACTGAACACAGAACTCATCCCTAGGTTACATGAGAACATAAAGGGCTTATGATGGGCAGTTGGAGTCTTGTGATCTGTGCTTGTAGGATAGAAGATGGAGGATGCGGGGCTTCCCTGGTGGTGCAGTGGTTAAGAATCCGCCTGCCAATGCAGGGCACACGGGTTTGAGCCCTGGTCCGGGAAGATCCCACATGCCACAAAGCAACTAAGCCCATGTGCCACGACTACTGAGCTTGCGCTCTAGAGCCCGCGAGCCACAACTACTGAGCCCACATGCCACAACTACTGAAGCCCGTGCGCCTAGAGCCCGTGCTCCACAACAAGAGAAGCCACTGCAATGAGAAGCCCGCTCACCGCAAAGAAGAGTAGCCCCCGCTCGCCGCAACTAGAGAAAGCCTGCATGCAGCAACGAAGACCCAATGCAGCCAAATAAATAAAATAAAATATATATTAAAAAAAAAAAGATGGAGGATGCCACAAGAAAGAATTGTAATCCCCGTCACCTGTAAGGATTGTCTTCGTGAGATGCTCTCTTATCTAGGTGGGTTGAAGTGCAAACCACACCAGCAGGGGATCCCTGGGAGATGAAGATGAATAGCTCTGGGCTGGGATTACCAATCTCCACATAATAGGTGTACGCGGTGGAAGAGCAGGGCAGAGGCTGCTCCCCAGGCCTGGAGTTGATGGAAATAAGCAAACCCCCTGCTGGGCAGGCATAGGAGCATCTGCAGAGAATAACTGAACAGTAAGTCGTGTTCCCAAGCTCTGTATGAGGACTTGGTAATAAAACATCATAATAACAGCTAAAACCTACCATAAACCAGGCCCAGCTGTTAATTCATTTAATTCTATTTTACACATGAGAAAACTGAGTCACACAGAGTTTGACCCTCCAGAACTGGAGTCATGTCTTGCATCTATTATAAAAATTTGGTTATGAGTTTAGTCCTGAGGGTTGCTTTCACAGACCACCTTCTCTCTCTTAAGATGTGGCCTTCACCAGGATAGCCACCAGCAGGATGAGCAGACCTTAGGTCATGTCTGTGACTTTCCTAAGACACTCCAGGCACAGAGAGATCTCAGTACCACTCTGCTCCTCTCTAGCCCTTCAGGGTGAGGCCTGCAGTAGAGACACAGGCTGATTCTTTGAATAACCCAACCACGGAATAGTGAGGTAAGAGCACTGGCCTGGGAGTGAGGAAGCCCAGGGCCAGGGGATGGATAGACTAGAGAGAGCGCCTGGGAGGAAGGAAGGAGGTGGGCAAGGCTCCTGACCCAGCTCTGCAAAGTAACCAGCTATGGGCTGAACACAGAGGTCACGGGACCCACCTGTGTCTGGCAGACTCCAGCAGGAGTTGGGCAAATGCTGGGGACAAGCAGAGAGCGTGCACAGGCCTCTGGCCTCATACTGCCAACACCTTGCCATCGGCAAAGCCAGGATACCCCAACATGGGAATTAGGAAGCTTCACTTCAAGTTGGCAACAAGTTGTTTGTCTCCACAATCCTGGGAGGGGTGGGGTGATTTCTACAGAAGAGCACTTATTTAGTTGTGGGTCATTTCCTAGGAATGTGCTGCTTCCTCCTCTCCGCCCCCTCACCCCACCCAGGGCTGGACAGATCTGCCCTGCTCTGGCTTTGTCACGGCTCTAGGCACATATCAACTGGCCTGGCTGGGGGTAAGCAAAATACAGAGTCAGAAAAAGAATGAAGCTGAAAAGAATGGGGCTTCGGCAGCCCCAAACCTCAACACCGCCAGCCCTAGACCCACCTGTCACACCCGTCCCTTGCTCACTGCTCACAGAGAGAAGGCAGCGAACAGTCAAGCTGTCCCCTTTCATCAGCCACACTCATGACAATCATACTGTCCCCAGGCCTCCGTCCTTGCTGTGGTCTGTGAGGTGCTTTGGAGCTGTCCTTCCAACCCCCACAGGTTGTCATGGTGCCTGCTGTTCAGACTCTTCATTGGACAGAGCCGCAGACTGTCTCCATGGCAATAAAAAGAATCTGTGGAGAAAGGATGCCGGCCTTGGAAATTTACTCACAGGAACACTCCTGGGAAATAAGCTCCTCTAAGGGGGTCAGGAGACATTCCCCTCCTGAAGACGCAGTTCCTCAGCCATTCCACTGGCCTGGGGAGCCCGGCTCTCTAACGGCGGTGCGCCAGCCACAGAGAATTCCAACTCCAGATTCCTGGCTGCACCAGCAAAAACTGCAAGTCAGGATAGCGTGGTTGAGAGACAGAACACCTGCCCTTCTCGTGCTCCACAGCCAGTGTCCCTGCCCACCCCACTCCTCCTGGGACCTCTCCCTGCCACCCTCTCTCCCCCTCTGACAGGACCCTCAGCCTCCCTACTAAGGTGTGAGCTGATAGAGCTGAAAACAATGTCTCCCCTCCTCCCACATACCTGTGTGTTATTACAGAGCCTTTGATAACGAAAGAGATCTCTACTGGTCCACTCCAGTCTTTGGGAAACATTTCAGTTCTTAACCCCCAACAAGCGAAGGCAAGAGGGGCACTGAGTCTCCCTGAAATGTTTGCCATGGAGTTAGCTGGTGCACTTTAGGAGTACGGGGAAGAAAGGAGTGAGAGGAGGATTCTGAGATGACTCAGTCTGATATGGGCTGTTGGGGTCTGTTGTGAAGTTGGGTGATAGGGATGATGGTTTCTTTTGCTTGGCATCTCATACTCCTTCCTGGTGCCTGTTAAAAGGAACTCTCCCAATGTGAGCCAACTATGCTCTCCATAAGCTGTTTGGCCAAGGGGACCATTTGCTTTAGATGATAAAATCTAACCCAGGACACTCAAGACCCAAAATGCCCAGTGCTCTGGTCAAGATTACTGTTGAGATATCCAGTGGTTAAACCCCAAGGCTCCACATCTCAGTCCAACACCTGAGGTGTATCAGGTCACCAAGGCCCCAGTCTCACCACCAGTGTCTTTTGTCAATTGTCTCCAGAAGCTGGGTCAAAATGGGACAAAAGGGTGCCCTGTCTTCCTCCCCTCCCAGGTCCTCACATTCTAAATTGTCCTGATTTTTACTCAGGGAAAAGCAAAGGGAGTTGTTAATATGTAAATTTCACCATATTAAGTGCTGCATTTAAATGATTCTTTTTTTAATTTCTTTTCGCGGTACGCGGGCCTCTCACTGTTGTGGCCTCTCCCGTTGCAGAGCACAGGCTCCAGACGCGCAGGCTCAGCGGCCATGGCTCATGGGCCCAGCCGCTCCGCGGCATGTGGGATCTTCCCGGACCGGGTGTCCCCTGCATCGGCAGGTGGACCCTCAACCACTGCACCACCAGGGAAGCCCTAAATGATTCTATTTTTTGACAAGTAGAGCATTCGCTTGTTGAAAGACCCCAGCCCAGCTCTATTAGTGTGTAATGAGTTTATTCTGAGTTTCCTCTCAGATCTGCCTTCTCCTCATTTCAATCCTCTGCTTTCTTCTGGGAACCCCACGGGACAGCCACGTGGACTGCTCAAACTATTAACCATAGATCCGAGATCTGGCGGCTTGAAAGCCTCCAGTGAAAATTTCTGAAGGCTATCACTTGGGGGAAGTGGACTAATTGTTATTTGCGGAAGAGGAAAGATTGTGTTTCTTCCTGGGGCCTCACTGGAGCAATGGTTGAGTGTTTTGTCCTTGAAACATATCTGAGACCCTGGACGGTTACTTCCTGGAAACCTGTGGTGGACACTTTAGGCGCCCTGACTCACCCCTCCCGCCTTCAGCCTGATTTCTGACGTGGACGGGTGGATTGTACCTGTGAGCCTTGCTACACTGCAGAAAGCATCTTTCTCTTTGACTGGAAGTATGGGGGTGTTGATAAACCCAGGGGCCGCTCTCGATGGATGGGAGATGAAGCACTCTATTAAACGCTCTGCTACCAGCCTTAGGGTGGACACTACCCATCTGAGAGGCATTCCATATTCTCCTTGGGCTGTTGGAAGTTGGGGAACAGAGTCTGTGGCAAGCAGTACCACCCTCCCTGCACACCCCTGTACGGGCTTTTTTGTTTTTGGTCTTAGCTGCAGCAGGTGGGCTCCTTAGTTGCAGCACACGGGCTCCTTAGTTGCAGCATGTGGGCTCCTTAGTTGTGGCATGTGAACTCTTAGTTGTGGCATGCATGTGGGATCTAGTTCCCTGACCAGGGATCGAACCCGGGCCCCCTGCATTGGGAGCATGGAGTCTTATCCACTGCGCCACCAGGGAAGTCTTTGTATGGGCTTTCCTCGCTTCCCTGATCACTCATCACTCCCTCCCTCACTCCTGCTTCCTCCCATCTCCTGTCCAAAAGCCCTTGTCTCTGCTTTCAAGAGAAACCAAACTAAGACAGACCTGCAGAGAGAAGTGGGCTGACAGAGCCTGTCTATCACTTTGTCATGGAGGGTGGTTGAGAGACAGACAGGGATTCAAATTTCAGCCTTGCCTTTTACAAGCTGCACGTATGTAGACAAATTAACCTCTCTGGAGCAGGTTGCAATTGGAAAACATCAAAGATTTATGATAAAATGATCAGCAAAGGGAGACATTTTACCCACTGGGATTCGCAGGGACCCATCCTGCAGAGGGGACAGCATCTTTTGGCCTTCAATGGCTAAGGCAACGGTAACTCTAAACTTGAGTCCAGGCACCCAGGGCATACACAACAGCCCAGCCCAGCATGGCTCCTTCAGTCCCTCTACCGCCTCCACACGGTGTCCCATCCCCACATGTAAGGAAGCCCCAGGGCACGCTGTGGCCTGTAGCCTCAGCTCTGAACCTTTCCCCTGATCACTTCTGTCCTCCATTCCCATCCTATTCTCAATCTTTCATTTATTCTGTTAATCAACTAATGTTTGCCCCGCTGCTTACTTGGCCAAAAGGACCATTCGCTTTAGATGAAAGGATTATTCAACTTCTTGGTAAAGTCTGACCGAGGATCTTCACTGGTGAGCTCAGCATTGACCAAGCATAGCCTCAGGCATTCATCTATTTTTGCCCTCACCTCACCCCACAGAACCCAGCCTCCACGAAAACTCATGTGTTTGACTCTTCAGCCCAGGGACACCGCCTCAGGCCAGCCAGGGACCACCCCTTCTGCTCCAGTGCAGCACCAGGAGCCTCTGCCCGGACACTGCCCCTCCAGCTGCCCTCCTGCCCGTGAGCCCAGCCCCACAAGTGGGACCCGGGCAGAGGCAGCCAGGGATGTCAGCACAGGGGTGAGGGCTGCATTGTGGTGGGACAAGGGACCCACCACCACAGTGGTCTGGGATAAAAACAAGAGAAAAACAGCCAAGGTCTGGCTCTGGTGCCACTTTTTATTCCCAGGCGGCCCAACATCCAAACAAGACTGGGGACCCTCAAGGGTCACAAGACAGAGAACCCTCAGGCTGGAATGCCGTCACCCCTGTTTATCATAATCCTCACCTGTGGCCATCCCAGGATGCCCTAGAATTCCCCCTTGCCCTATAGTTCTTTCCAGATCTTTCTTAAGAGATCAGAGATGAAGAGGTTAACTTGAAATGTATAAATACAGACAAAATGTTCCCAGGTAGAGTTGGATATGCCAAGCGCCCAGTGCCAGAGCCTGACCCATCCTGAGGAACCCCCTCCCATGCCTGTGGGAGCTACAAGCGAATTAGCCCCTGTGCCCTGCACCCCGGGGCCTTCCAGCACACAAATACCCGCAAAACAGCAGGAACTCTCTCATGTGCCAAACTCGGTGTTTTGTTTTTCACTTATTAGCCCAGGTGAAAGCATCCCAGTACCTCCCCAAGCGCTGTCAGGAACCAAAGAAATACTGAGGTTATTTATTCCAAGGAAGCACTTGTGTCTGATTATCCACAGTCCACAGCCTCTGGCTGGAAACTTGGCCTGAGGAGGACTCTGGGGGAAAGGGATGGGGAGACCCAAAAAGTCCAGTCCGTGTCCTCACCCAACCCGGGCAGCCGCCTTCCTTGGAACCCCTGTCCTCTTGTGAGGCTGTGAGGTGAGGGCAGTGTGAGGGGTGGACAAGAGGGCCTGCCCTTCTCTTTGCCCCACTCCTCATTCTCCCTATGCCCTCCCCCCTCCCCCTCCCCTCCCCCTCCCCTCCCCCCCATTCGGGACACACCCTCACCCCACAGGGCTCTGGACTACTTGAGCCCGGAGCGGGCTTTTCCAGACGCTTCTCAACAGAAGAAGGGGCAAGGGCCATAAATCGAGGGCAAACCCCCCCTCTGCACCCTTACCCTTTCTCCTGTACTCTCCCCCAGCCCTTCCCATCCCTGAGGTCTCCCCACCATAGACACACACACACACAGGCACTGCACACACACAAATCCCCTCTCTGAGCGTTGCCTTATTGGAAGCAAAGTTCTCTTCTCTCCAGGCCTCAAATCCCTGCCTCCTGCTCAGGGTACAGAAATAGGGCTTTTTTTTTTCTTGGTGACACCCCTCCCCACTCCTACCCAGGAAGTCAGCACCTTCTGTTACTCATTGCAGGAGGGTGAGGGGTCAGCAGCCCTGACCCTGCTGTCAGCCTGCTGTTCCCCACCCCCTCTCTGCGGCCTCTCTCTCCTTGGGGGCCCCTGTGGTCCCTCTGCACCACCCTCAGTGTCTCCCTGCAGGCCTCTGGGGCACTGGCCTGGCCTGCCTAGCAACTTCCCTCACTGTCTTTGCACTCAGCCCCTGTGGAGTGTGGGAGAAGGTCTTGGGGCTGGAGCTGGAGATCCAATGGCAAGGTTCTGCCCATGGCCTTGGCTATTAAAAGGTTGTGGGACACCCCAGCAAGTCACCTCTCTGGGCCTGGCTTTCCCACTGAAGCAGTCTGTCCTGCCCTGCCTGTCTGCATCTCCTCAGCACACCTCACTGCCCACCCCCCATGGCCCCAACTCTTGCAGGCCCGTAAAACCTGCTCTGCACTGACTGAAACCTTCGGCCCCAGAGTCTTATGCTCTTGGTTCACTGGTAAATTCTGATTCCCCACTTCACAGCCCTCAGTCAGGCTGCTCCAGGTGGCACCCTGCCCTGAACGTGTGGCCTGGACCAGTCCCAACCCCAGGGAAACCTCATTGAATTTCCTAAGTCATAGAAGTGGTAAACGTGTCTTGATATTCATAACAAATCCCTTTCAACTACACCTGAGTTTGTTAATAGGTAACTTTTGGAAAATACCTAAGGATGTGGGCTGGTTGCTAGGGGAACCAACTATGTGATTAGAGGGTTGGAACTTTCAGCCCCATCCCCCTTACCTCTGGGGAGGGGAGAGGGATTGAAAGTTGAATAAATAGACAATGGTAACTAACACAACATTGTAAAGCAACTATACACCAATAAAAATTAATTTTTAAAAATTACCAGTGGTCGGGCTTCCCTGGTGGCGCAGTGGTTGAGAGTCTGCCTGCTGATGCAGGGGACACGGGTTCGTGCCCCGGTCCAGGAAGATCCCACATGCCACGGAGCGGCTGGGCCCGTGAGCCGTGGCCGCTGAGCCTGCGCGTCCGGAGCCTGTGCTCCGCAACGGGAGAGGCCACAACAGGGAGAGGCCCGCGTACCGCAAAAAAAAAAAAAAAAAAAAATTACCAGTGGTCAATGATTTAATCAATCATGCCTATGCACTGAAGCCTTCATCAAAACCCAAAGGGCAGGGTTCAGAGAGCTTCTGGGCTGGTGAACACATGGAGATTGGGGGAGAGCTGTGCCTGGAGAAGGCATGGAAGTACTGCGTCCTTTCTGCATACCTTGCCCTGTGCATTTCTGTGGAGCTCTGTGAGTCTGAGGAGGGTGCAGAGAGTCTGCAGAGTCCTTGGGGACGGGATGGAGGAGAGGTGGATGGGAGGAGAGGTAGATTCAAAATTTCCCAGCCAGCTGGAGAGAATGGGGTCCGCCTGAAGGAAGTGCTCAAGATGGCCCATGGATAAGATGAGCGAGAAGAAATTCTCCTCACCGGGCACCTGCTGAAAATCGCATTTGGGTGAAAACAGAGAAACTCATTTTTGTGAGCATTTCCCCTCTGAGGTGGTGGCAGATGTGATGGGGGGAAGATTTCTGTCCAGCTGTGCAGAAGCACTTGTAGAATAGCAAGCCCTTGGAGAATAGGCGAGCAGCAGAGAAGGCTGTCATCTAGTGCGCCCAGCTTCAGGAGGGAAGATTTCAAACAGTTCCAAGAAGAGTCATGATCCCATGAACTGAGACGCTAAAAGGGAAAATGACTCAGGAGAGTTAGGAGACTGTCAGCAATGAAATCCCAGCTACAGATTCACAAATGAGGCTTAGGAGACATTAAGGAAGCTGAAGAGCCTGGGGAGGCCACAGGGAGCTAGGATTTCAGGCCATTTCTGAGGGTGGAGGGAAGGGCATCCGGCCAAGGGCAGATACACAGGAGGGACCAGCCCAAGAAGGATGTCAGCAGAACCCAGAGAGCTGGGGAGGCAGAAGGACAGCTTTGGCCTGTGGTTGGGGCAGCGGGGGATGCTAACAATGACAGGAAGAACATGACCCCATCACAGTCCATGTGGTCTGTCAGAGGGGCTAAGGGAAAAAACACAGGAGTGAACAGAACCGAAGTCGTAGGAGAATAACAAAGCCAGAGATGAACCTCAAGGCATTTTACGAGGTCTGTCCCAGATCCTGGTGGACCAGGTGGCAGGATGGCTAAGTGGACTGCAGTGGGTTGGAACATCCAAGCCCATGGAAAGCTGGTGGGAGGGTCCAGGTTTGACAGGTGCAGCAGATTCATCTGAGGGACAGTGAGAAGCCCTCGTCTAGGAAAGGTGGAGAACCTCAGTGGCAGGTACGGTCACCAAAGAGGAGCACGACCACCAATGTACGTCCCCACCAAAGGATGTGAAAAACATAAACTGTTGGCAGAGAGCAGACACCTTACTATGCTTGACTCTTACCACAAGCAGAAACGTAATCACACAGCTCTACCCCCCAGAGCTTGGAACAGGGCCTGGCACATAGCAAGTCCTCGATAAATATTTGCCGAATGAATACATGCGAAAGGGACGGGAAGAGAAAAGAGAGCAGAAAGAGTGTAGGAACCAGCTTTAAAAGCACACAGGCCAGAAAGGAGCATCACAGCACATTCCAGGGGGCACGTGGTCAGTGCCTGCTTTTACAGTAACGTCAGGAGGGGAGAGGAGGGTCTTGGTGAGGGAGCACTTCAGACCCCTCAGCCAACTCCCAGGGGCAGCCTCTCACCTTGTCCCCCACCTGCTCACTGGCGCCCAGGGTGCTCCCCACCGGGGGGGCTGACCGCTGAGCTGCACACCAGGGAGTCGACGTCCCCACAGTGCTCCAGGACCTGGGGGGATGGGGGGGACATGAAGGGCTGGGTGAGCCTGGAGATGGCCTGAGGAGGCCTCGTCCTCCCTGAGCAACCCTGTGCATGGGACATTGAGGCAAAGCTTGCTAATTAGGGGCCTCCCTGGTGGCTCAGTGGTTAAGAATCCATCTACCAATGCAGGGGACACGGGTTTGAGCCCTGGTGCAGGAAGATCCCACATGCCATGGAGCAACTAAGCCCATGCACCACAACTGCTGAGCCTGCATCCTACTAGAGCCCACATGCCACAACTACTGAACCCGCGCACCACAACTACTGAAGCCCACATGCCTAGAGCCCATGCTCTGCAACAAGAAGCCTGCACAGCACAACAAAGAATGGCCCCCGCTCGCTGCAGCTAGAGCAAGCCCGCATGCCGCGATGAAGACCCAACACAGCCAAAAATAAATAAATAAAATAAATAAATTTATTTAAAAAGCTTGCTAATTATATACCGTCTCCAGCAGGAATGGTCACAAGGCTCCTGTGAGAACCAAACTCTCAGTGAAGGTAAGTGCCCTGGACAGGCCCAGGGGTAGGCTCTCCGGGGCTGAGGGCCTCAGGGAAGGAAACCCCTCTGGGGACTGGGGATGGAGAAATCCCTTTAGATCCCTCCTCAACCACAGATCTCCCAGGACGGGTAGGAGTGAGGTCCTCCCATGAACAGACCCCTTTCCAGAGAGCCGGCGTGAGCAGTGAAGTCCGCCCGGTTAGACTGCGAGCAGCTGTGGCCTCAGACCGCCTTCCAGGACCTCCAAGCCCCCCTCCTGGCCCCTACCCCTCCCAGGGCTGAGCAGGCAGGGTGTTCTGCACACTCTCCTCTCTGTGTCCTTCCACCCCCGGGGCCCCTTACTGTGGCCACCAGCTGCTCCTGGTCCCTGCCTTCCCCTGTGGCACATGGTGCCCACAGTGCTCAGCCCCTCCTCCTGCAGCGCTGCCACCGCCAGGTCCACGTTCTGCTGCTTCTGGCTGCTGACCACGACATGGGGCCCATCCTGGGCCAGACGCTGAGCCATGGCGAAGCTGATCCTGCGGTGGAGATGAATGGAACAAAGCCTCAGCTCCTCGCTACTATTCTCCTTCCTCCCCCAGCCCTGGAAATCAACAAAGCTGTGTCCTGCTCTATAGCCCTGAGGTCCTTTTGAGCAAGTAAGGGTCCCTGTGAGGGGTCGAGACCCACAGGGCAATAGGATACTCAACCATCAGTGGACCCTGTGACCCCGGCTACCTGATTGGCCAGAATGCCATTTTGTTCTATCCCACTGCTGCTCAGCAGCACAGAGAGCCCAGCACAGGGACAGAACAGGCCCCGGGGGACCCAGGCCCTGCATGGCGGCCAGTGACTGGTCTACTTCCCGCTGAACTCGGCCCTGGGGGAAAGAATCAACTTCATTTATCACTGATGCCATCAGCAAGAATGATGATGATCTACCCCCAGCTCCTCCGGACAGACAAGGCCAGTGGCAGAGAGTGGGAAAGAGTCGGGCCAGTCAGGGTGAATTTCAAACAGGTGAGCCTCAGGTCAGGGAAACTTTCCTGAAAATTCTCTATTTATAAAAGGGGCAAATTAGAATGTGAGATCCAGAATTAAGTAGACATGATTATTTTCCCATTCATTCCATAAGCAAGCAACCATGGCCCCCAACCTCCACCCACGGAGCTTCCCAGTAGAGTGAGAATGCCAGATACCAAACTAATAATGACACCAATGATCAATTTTAATGAGCTGCTTATAGTTGAAAAAGTAGAAATCAACGAAAGTCTCAGTCAAACCTGGAGGGAGTATAAGCACAACCACTTTGGAAAATGGTTTGGCACTGCCCAGGGAAGTTGAACAAACAGCCCTCTGACTCTGCACTTTCACAACCCAGGAGTGCTGTCACATGTGCACCACGAGCCTGCACACGAGCGTTCACAGCAACATGCTTTGAAATCGCCTCAAACTGGAACCAAGCCCAAATGCCCATTAATGGTAGAATAGATAGACAAACTGGGTTGCACTTATATAATGGAATACTATGCAGCAATGAAAATTAGTGAACTGAAGCTACACTGAACAACATAAATGAATCTAAAAAATAATATCATTGAGGGAAAGGAGCCAGACAGAAAATAATCCTTTATTATGTGATTCCACATACACGAGTTTCAAAAGCAGGCAAAACCCCTCTATGTTGTCTAAGAATGCAAACAGGTGATAAAACTGCAGAGAAAAGCAAGGCAGTAATTACCACAAAAGTCAGGAGAGTGGATATTCCTAGGGTAAAAGAGGGGGGATGACTGGAGAGTGGCAAACCGAGGGGTTTCTGGGGTGCTGTCTGTGTTCCATTGTATGATTCCATGGTGTCCACTAAGATATGTGTGCCTTGGGGCAGGGATAAATTAGGAATTGGGGATTAACAGACATACACTACTATACATAACATAGGTCAACAGCAAGGACCTACTGTATAGCATAGGGAGCTATATTCAATATATTGTAATAACCTGTAATGGGGACTCCCCTGGTGGTCCAGTGGTTAAGGCTCTGCACTTCCACTGCAGGGGGCGTGGGTTCGATCCCTGGTCGGGGAATCCCTCATGTGGATCCCGCATTGTTCTGCATGCCTCACAGCGTAGCCCCAAAAAAGAAAAACCTGTAATGGAAAAGAATCTGAAAAAGAATACATATACATCTATATGTGCATACACATATAGATATATATATAACTGAATCACTTTGCTGTACACCTGAAACATTGCAAATCAGCTATACTTCAATAAAAAAGGTTTTAATTGGGGGCTTCTCTGGTGGCACAGTGGTTGAGAGTCCGCCTGCCGATGCAGGGGACACGGGTTCGTGCCCCGGTCCGGGAAGATCCCACATGCCGCGGAGCGGCTGGGCCCGTGAGCCGTGGCCGCTGAGCCTGCGCATCCGGAGCCTGTGCTTCACAACGGGAGAGGCCACAACGGTGAGAGGCCCGCGTACTGCAAAAAAAAAAAAAAAAGTTTTAATTAAAAAATAAATTCAAATTTTCGAAAAGAATATACCTCCAGAAGAAAAATAAAAGATATGTGTGTCTTGCGTATGTACATGTATATACATACATATATACATATATATATACATACATATATACATATATATATATACATACATATATACATATATATATATACATACATATATACTTTTTATGTATTTGTTATATTTCACCATCAAAATGTTTAAAAATTAAAGATTATCTGCTCATGGTAGATTTTTAAATTCAAGCGGTTCAAAACTAGTTCAAAAACTAAGTCTCCCAGTTCTCTTCTTGGAGGAAACTTCCCAGTGTCTCAAACACTTTCTCAGAGATGTTCTGTGCAAAGGGCTTTGTATGAAACAACAAGTTTTCGTGTATAAACGCTCAATCCACAAAGGTTTTCCTGGGAGCATCCTGCCAGATGGTGGAGGAAGCAGAGGCTCAGTGGGCTCCTTGAGGGCAGTGCCACTTGCTCCCTCTCTGGGGCCCCAGAGCCTTGCCGGGCCTGAGTCCAGGGGTGCTCGTCAGTCCAATACATTACAGGGGTGCACAGCTCATTCTGCTCAGGCTGGGAGAATCATCACTAGGGAGGCTGCAGATAAACAGGACCTGGAAGGTGAAGGGAGGTCTGATGGGGGAAGCAGCGGGATAGGTAGCCTGTGCTCTGGTCCAGGGCACAGACTGAGAGGAGAAGCAGAGGGGTGTGAGTGTCCATGGTGTTTGGGAGAGAGCAGGGCCACCTCTGTGCCTGGGGAACAGAGAATGGAGGACTCCTGGTTGCAAAACCTGACTGGTTCCGAATGCCTGCATGATGACTCCTCCAGGCTGTGCTGAAGTGAAGCTCTCTGAAGGGCAGCTGTGAGGAACCCAGGCAGCCAAAGGAGCCCCAAGCCAGGCTGCTGTGTGGAGACCGATGCACCCAGCTCACCCTTGGGAAGGGAAGAGGCGTGCCACCCTAGCTATGCGCAGGATGAAGAGTGGCATGGGAGACTCAGAGAGGAAGACATTTCCCTGTGAACTGCAAATACATCAGGGATGCTTGCCTAGGGGACCCTCTTTCCGCCCAACCCCAAATTTCCCAGCTCCAGGTCAATGTGAGCCCAGAGGCTCCTGCCTCCCCTGTGGTGAGATTCCCGTTCGCCTGCTGGAGAGCCCTGCCCCTTCTTGAATCTAGCAATCTGATTAGCTTCCTGCCAAGGGAGGTGGGGAAGGCATGGTTGGAGCAAAGGACTGTTGAGGATACTCAAGGACTTGGGGTGTACTTTTTGGGCAAGGCAGTGTCAGGGAGCTGAAGAGAGGCAGGCTCTGGCCGCTCTGGGCCCAGGGGCCAACGGACATGCCCTTTCAGGAGGCTCTGGTGTAAGCTGACTCTGTCCACAGATCTTCATCAGTTCCACACCTGCTCTGGCCACTCCATCACAAAGGGACTCTGGTTACTAAGCAACCCCTGCCGTACCTACTGCATCTCCCCTCGTTCCTTAGCAACCTTTGCATAACTCAGTTCCCTGGAGTTAGGTGTTGGTATCTATACATGATAAGAGAATGGGTGCTGCTCAGGAATTGTGGAGAAATTTCAGATGAAATATCAGTCTGTATCAGTGTCATAGTGCCATAATGAAGGTGACCAACTGCTCTGCTTTGGGAGGGACAGCCTTTGTTTTCAGTTTATGTCTCTTCTGGTACCCTATTTCCAAAACCACCCTTTGCAGGTCCTACGTCTCCTTGCTTTTTTATCCCAGCTGCTTTCACTCTGTTTGCTCTCTCTCTCTCATGCTCTCTCTCTTCTCTGCAAGGTCATATTTACAGGCTTTTATTCAGAGGGATGAGGGATTTCAACTCCTGATGGTTTTACCTTTCCTAAACAGGACACCAGATTCTAAACACTATTCTGACCCCCAGGGGACTCCTCTCCCCCTAGCTGTGAGCACAGATTAACCCCATCAAGTTTCGGGGGAATCAGTCTCTTTGGCTGGGAGGGCAGCAGGAAAAAGAAGACTTGCATTTTGTCGGGACAGGACATCCCCTGCTGGAAGGCTGGAGTTATAGCACCTCTGAGAAGCTGTTCCCATCTCTCAGCAAGCCGGCGTCCTACAACACTTGCTGTAAGGTGGTTTGCCGGAAAGCTGCCCTACTTGTAAGGAAAAGCAGATCCAGGCTATTGCAGGTGAAGTGCGGAGAGACTGGTCAGGCCTCATCTATCTCTCTCTTTTTTTTTTTTTTTTTTTTTGAGGTATGCGGGCCTCTCACTGTTGTGGTCTCTCCCGTTGCGGAGCACAGACTCCAGACGCGCAGGCTCAGCGGCCATGGCTCACGGGCCCAGCCGCTCCGCGGCATGTAGGATCTTCCCGGACCGGGGCCCAAACCCGTGTCCCCTGCATCGTCAGGCGGACTCTCAACCACTGCGCCACCAGGGAAGCCCTCGTCTATCTCTTTTGGTTCCCCTTCCTGTTCAAGTCCCCCTAGACCAGGGCCTGAGATTGAGTGGCTTCCAAAGGCCCAGGCTCTGGCACCCTCTCCCCTCATTCATCTTTACTTTGAAGCAGTCAACTGGGCCAGAGTTGAATGCAGGTCCTGGGAGCTTGGAGTGGCCTCTGAACCTGGCACTGCCCACTCTGATTCCCCTTTCCATGCTGGTCAATTCAGATGCCCAAATGTGGAAGACGGGAAGTCAAATGGACACACCTCAACCTAGTCCCAATGTTGAGGTAGGTGGCCTTCTCTTATCTCTTGGGTCCAAAGAGATAAGAGAGTGGTAAAGGAAAGAAAACAAAGACTAGGGAGAGACGTACAGTCATTAGAAATATCGAAAATCAGGGAAGAGAGGGAATTCCCGGCGGTCCAGTGGTTAGGACTCCGTGCTTTCACTGCTGAGGATCTGGATTCAATCCCTGGTCAAGGAACTAAGATCCTGCAAGCCACATGGGAGATGTCAACAGAAGCTGCGTGATCTTGGGTGTCTGTTCCCCTCTCTGGCTCCATTGGCACCTTGGTAAGAAAAGTTGAGCTAGGTGATCCTAAGGGCTCTGATAGTCCCACGAGCTTTTTTATGACAATCAGAGAAGAAATCAAGACTGAGCTGCAGGGACTTCCCTGGTGGTCCAGTGGGTAAGACTCCAAGCTCCCAATGCAGGGGGCCAGTTTCGATCCCTGGTTGGGGAACTAGATCCCGCATGCATGCCGCAACCAAGAGTCCATATGCTGCAACTAAGAAGCCCACATGTTGCAACTAAAGATCCTGCATGCTGCAACGAAGATCCCATGTGCCACAACTAAGACGCAGTGCAGCCTAAAAAAAAAAAAGACTGAGCTGCAGACAGAGGCCAGCAGAAAGAAGCACCAGCACGAAAAGTAAACAGGAGTGAAGGTGGGCAGTTCCGGCATCACGAACACCAACCTGGGCACAGCATCCCTGCCCTTAGGCGGCGTCAGCTCAGCCTCACCTGGCTGTGCTCCTGGCTGTCCTGAGCACTGGTCAGGGGCCCCTCCGCCGTGGAGCCTGCAGCTGAGTGCGAGAACGTGAGTAGGCAGCAGGCTGGGTTTCAGGCACTGCTGTTTCTATCTGAAAAACTCAAGGATTCATGGACTTTACAGTCCTAGAATTAAGAAAGTTGGAGGTGAGAAAAGGCCTCCCCCACACAGCTGGTGAGGAAGCCTCAGGAGGGGGAAAGTGTAGGAAGTACTTGTCTGAGTGAAATTCTGCAGAATACTGCACAGACCACTTACCAATGACCCAGTCCTGCCAGTCCAGCTGTCCCCAGACTCTCACACACAACAGAAGCAGACAGACCCGTGGGTCCAAGCAGGCTCCAGACCCCACACTGGGCAGGGGGTGGAGGGGAGTGAATGAAAGGACGGGCAGCCTATAGGCTCAGCTGGCTGGGGACGCAGAGCTGAGTACAAAGTCAGCACCAAAAAGAGACCATAGACCTCAGTCCTAAAGCCTTCACTGTTATATCGGCCCCCTGGCACCATACAGGACTAATGGCTGCAGAGCTGCAGGTGCCCACTACCCAAGCTGTCACCTGGGTCCAAATATTTGATGAGCACCTGCTTCACACTAAGCACTGTGTTAGGTACCAAGAATATCAAAACACTGAAGGCCTAATCCCTACCCTCAATAAACTTACAGTCTATTAGAGGAATCAAATTAATGCAGTGCAGAGCACTACACGTCAAATGGAAGGAGGTTTGAGACTCAACCTCAAACCCAAGGAGAGCAGAGGATAAGCCACGTAGAGATGCCTGTGGGATTTTTCAGGGGAGGTACCCAGGCAATTGGATAAATCATTCTGGCACTCCGGAGAGCAAGTTAGTAATCAGAAGATCATAGGTAGAAGCAGCCTCATAAAACGGATGAGATATTCCAAGAAAGTGAATAATGTGGAAAGAGAGGACAGCCAAAACTGGAAATGTGGTTGCCAGCCTCTGAGATGGTCTCTGGGACCCCTGGGGGCTGGCATTCACTACCTTGTATAGTTCCCTCCCACATCATGCCCAGCTTGGCAGAAGTCATGGTACGTCACTTCTGAGATTAGGATATATAAAACTGAGCATTCCGTCTTGGGCCCTTGCTGTTTCTTTCTTTCCCTCTTGGATTAGTCCTGGCTGCCATGTCGTGAGCAGCCCTATATGGCAAGACCCACGTGGCAAGGAACTGAGGGCTGCCAAAAACCACATGGCTTGGAAGCAAACGTCTCAGCCCGAGTTTTGAGATGACCGCAGCCCCAGCTGGGAGCTTAACTACAGCCTCACCAGACACCTTGAGCCAGAACCCCCAGCTACACTTCTCTCATTCCTGAGTCTCAGAACCTGTGAGATAAATTTTCGAGCTGCTAAATGTTAGGGTAATTTGTTATGCAGTAACAGATAACCAGGACAGGAACCTTGGAAAAATTTACCTCATTGAAGAGATAGAGCAGAAAATCCTAAAATATAATATTTTTACAAATAATATAGTCACAGTTAAAACAGTGTTGTATTGATACTTGAACAAACAAATCAAAGGAACAGAAGGGAAGGTTCAGAAAGAGATACAAACACACTTGAGAATTTAACATGTGATAAAGGTGGCATTTTGAATCAGTGAGAAAAAAGATACATGTAGCAATAAATGATGTTGAGACAACTGGGTAGCTCTCTGGGGAAAAAGAACTTAAATTAGACCTGTGCCTTTCACACCACACACCAAAATACATTTCAGATGTATCAAAGATTTAAATATAAAAAATGAGACCATAAATACAAAAAATTACAGGAATCTTTTTTGCTTCTGCATGGAAAAGAAAACTACCTAAGCCAAGCCAAAAGAAAAGTACAACTTAGGGCTTCCCTGGTGGCGCAGTGGTTAAGAATCCGCCTGCCAATGCAGGGACAAGGGTTCAAGCCCTGGTCCGGAAGATTTCACGTGCCGCAGAGCAACTAAGCCCGTGCGCCACAACTACTGAGCCTGCTCTCTAGAGCCCCTGAGCCACAACTACTGAGGCTGTGTGCCTAGAGCCTGAGCTCTGCAACAAGAGTAGCCCCCGCTCACCGCAACTAGAGAAAACCTGCACGCAGCAACGAAGATCCAACACAGCCAAATAATTTTTAAAAAATAAATAAATTAAAAAGAAAAGTACAATTTATATAAAGTTCTAGAATAGACAAAACTAATATATGGTGGTAGAAATCAGATCAATGGTTGTCTGAGTGTAGGGGCACAAGGGAACTTTCTAGGGTGATGGAAATGTTCTGTATCTCAATTGGGATGGTGGATACACAGATATAGACATTGGACAAAATCCTAGGGACTGTACATTTAAATTGTGTGCATTTTATTTTATTGACAGTATACTTCAATAGAGTTGATTTAAAAGAAAGAAAGAGGGAATTCCCTGGTGGCCCAGTGTCTAAGACTCCTGTTTCACTGCCAAAAGCATGGGTTCAATCCCTGGTCGGGGAAATAAGATCCCACAAGCCGTGCCGCATGGCAGAAAGAAACCGGGGTTGGGGGTGGGGGTGCGGGGAGGGAAGAAAGAGAGAAAGAAAGAAGAAAAGAAAAGAAAGAAAGAACAAACTGAGGGCAAACACCAGTAGATCTGAGTTTTTTAAAAAGCAAGATTTCTCCATGAGACTTGTTAGTCCTGGATCCTGACCTACACTCAATCCCTTTCCTCTCTAGTGGTGACCCTTCCCCAGCTTCTCCTGGGCATAGGTGATTCAAAGCTGATTTCCTACAGAATGGGAGACTCTCTTCATAGAGTTGAGGTCTATATGAAGCACAGCATCACTTTGCTTTGGTCTCTGTACCAGGTTGAAGCATCCTCCAACCTTTGTTTCTGGGATGGTGCTGTCGACTGAATGTCTGTGTGTCCCGCCCCCCCCCCCAAAATTCATATGTTGAAACCTAATCCCCAATGTGATGGTATTTGGAGGTGGGACATTTGGGAGATGCTTAGGTCATGAGGGTGGAGCCCTCATAAATGGGATTAGCGCCCTTATAAGAGAGACTCTAGAGAGGTCCCTCACCCCTTCCTCCATGAGGACACAGTGAGAAGACAACAATCTATGGACAGGGAAGAAGGCCCTCACCAGACACTGTATCTGCCATCACTGTGATCTTGGACTTCCCAGCCTCCAGAACTATGAGAAATAAATGTTTGTTGTTTAAGTCATCTAGACTATGGTATTTTTGCTATAGCAGCCCAAGCAGACTAAGACAAGTTGGTCAGCTGGTTTAGTAGTTAGTTGATTTGTTGTTTGGAAGGATGGTTGGTTCACAAATTGCAGAGATGATAAAAGCAAGAGAGATTTTTCTATGGGCAAAATCTGAAAGAGAAGGAAAGAAGGGGGGAAAAAACCTTAAAAAGAAGAAAAGAGGGACTTCCCTGGTGGTGCAGTGGTTGAGAATCCACCTGCCAATGCAGGGGACACGGGTTCGAGCCCTGGGTCGGGAAGATCCCACATGCCTCGGAAAAACTAAACCCATGGGCCACGACTACTGAAGCCCACACACCCTAGAGCCCAAGCGCTGCACCTACTGAAGCGCGCGCGCTCTAAGGCCCGCATGTCGCAACTGCCGAGCCCGAGTACTGCAACTACTGAAGCCCGCGCACCTATAGCCCGTGCTCTGCAACAAGAGAAGCCACCTCAATGAGAAGTCTGCGCACCACAACAAAGAGTAGCCCCCACTCGCCACACCTAGAGAAAGCCCACGCACAGCAATGAAGATCCAACACAGCCAAAATAATTTTTAAAAAAAAGAAGAAGAGGGCTTCCCTGGTGGCGCAGTGGTTGGGACCCCGCCTGCCGATGCAGGGGACACGGGTTCGTGCCCCGGTCCGGGAAGATCCCACGTGCCGCAGAGTGGCTGGGCCCGTGAGCCATGGCCGCTGAGCCTGCGTGCCCGGAACCTATGCTCCGCAACGGGAGAGGCCACAACAGTGAGAGGCCCGCGTACCGCAAAAAAAAAAAAAAAAAAGAAGAAGAAGAAGAGAAAACCCAAAGAAAAGAAAGAAAAAACTTAAAGGTCTGTACATTTGAGGAGGATCTTGACCATGGTGAAATTTCTTAAGACAAAAGTGAGAAAAAGAAGAATTGGGAAAAATGGCATATATACATTCCCCTGATGGGGAAGAAAAGAGATTATGGAGAAGAAAGTTCTGGAGTGACCTTTTACCACCTCAAGAAAACCCCCTCAGTAGCCAAGGCCTTTGGTAGCCATGGGATAATGTAGAAACAGGGACCTGCTGGAGCCCAGAAGCCCAGGACATAGTACCAGTCTCACGGTGACTACAGAAGAGTTATGCAACCTAATGCCAAAGGCTACATCTTGTGAAAGTTTATATGTATTTAAAAGCAAAAATTCCCATTGCAACATTTTATAACCTCCCTCCAATTCATTCCCTGCTCATCCCTTTCACCACAACATCTCACAACCTTGACAAGCTGCAAGGCATTTATCAGGAGAAGAGTGAGTTTGCCAACATTTCTTTGCCCCAATATCCTCCTCTCAGAGCTTCTTATCTTATCTTCCAGTGAGCTTTGGCTCACAAAGATGTCCAAAGAGCACCAGCAAGCTGCCAATGGATCTGGGTTCTACTCCACAACTTGGTACCTAAGGGTCATCCCCCATATCCCCTTTATGAGATTGACAAACAGCAAATTTTTAAAAACAGATGCCCAGTTAAATTTGAATTTCAGGTAAACAACAAACAATTTTTTAGTATAAGTATGTCCCAAATATTGCATGGGACATAATTATACTAAAAATGTCTTCCTGGTTTATTTGAAATTCAGACTTACCTGGGTGTCCTGTATTTTACCTAGCAACCATACCCTTTCACCCTAGTGATAGTGATTCTCCAGAGAACAATGACAGCTGTCAACTTATGAACTGATCTGAAAAAAATACCAAAACTGTGTAAATTTTACATATCACCCAGGAGAAAGATGAAGACAAATTATTATATAAAATTAGCTATTACATAATATATATATAATGGGGTTTTTTTGGCTTGGCTGTCATACAATGCTTCCCAAAAGTAACCACAGTTAACAGCGTGTTCTTCTAGAATTTTCTATGCATTTGCATACATATATGTAAGTACAGAATATGTAGAGTTGTTCTGTGTGTTTGTATGTATCATATTGTAAATGCTATTCCGTTGTTCTTGTTACATGACAGTACATATAGATCTACCTCATAGCTTTTAAAAGCTGCATAATATTCCACAGAACAAACATTACCCTAGTTTAGCAGATCTCAGAGTGTGGTCTGGGAACCACTTGGGAGATCCTTTCAGGGGGCCTATAAGGTCAAAATTATTTTCATAATAGTAAGACATCATTTGTCTTTTGCACCCTCACTCTCTCACAAATGTACAGTGGAGTTTTCCAGAGGCTCCATGGCCTGTGATGATGTCATTGCTCTGACAGCTAGTGAAATATGTACGTGTACTTCTAATATTTTCCAAAATGTTCTAAAGAAGTAGAATTAGAGTATAAATGTGTACATTTTCAAGAGGTGAACTCAGTTTGTTCTTGAACTTTTACTGTGCTATTCCTCACTAACTTCAATTGTACCTGTACTATTATCCAATATTATTATTTTGAAATTCTGAATTTTTCCTTGGACCCCTAGGGAAACACGAGAAATAAGTATGCTTCATCTTGTTTTGCAATAATATTTTTTAATGTTTCTCAAAAAAACTTCCTAAAATTTGTAATTTTATGGGACTTCCCTGGCAATCCAGTGGTTAAGACTCCGAGCTTCCACTGCAGGGAGCATGGGTTTAATCCCTGGTCGGGGAACAAAGATCCCGCATGCTGTATGGTGCAGCCAAAGAACTTTTTTTTAATTTTTTAAAAAATAATAAAATACATGTAAAAGAATGAAATTAGAACACTCCCTAACACCATACACAAAAATAAACTCAAAATGGATTAAAGACCTAAATGTAAGACCGGACACTATAAAATTCCTAGGGGAAAACATAGGAAGAACACTCTTTGACATAAATCACAGCAAGATCTTTTTTGACCCACCTCCTAGAGTAATGGAAATAAAAACAAAATAAACAAATGGGACCTAATGAAACTTAAAAGCTTTTGCACAGCAAAGGAAACTATAAACAAGACAAAAAGACAACCCTCAGAATGGGAGAAAATATTTGCAAATGAATCAATGGACAAAGGATTAATCTCCAAAATATATAAACAGCTCATGCAGCTCAATATTAATAAAACAAACAACCCAATCCAAAAATGGGCAGAAGACCTGAATAAACATTTCTCCAAAGAAGACATACAGATGGCCAAGAGGCACATGAAAATCTGCTCAATATCACTAATTATTAGAGAAATACAAATCAAAACTACAATAAGGTATCACCTCACACCAGTTAGAATGGGCATCATCAGAAAATCTACAAACAAGAAATGCTGGAGAGGGAGTGGAGAAAAGGGAACCCTCTTGCACTGTTGGTAGGAATGAAAATTGATACAGCCACTATGGAGAAGAGTTTGGAGGTTCCTTAAAATACTAAAAATAGAATTTACCATATGACCCAGCAATCCCACTACTGGGCATATACCCAAAGAAAACCATAATTCAAAAAGACACATGCACCCCACTGTTCACTGCAGCACTATTTACAATAGCCAGGTCATAGAAGCAACCTAAATGCCCATCGACAGACGAATGAATAAAGAAGATGTGGTACATATATACAATGGAATAGTACTCAGCCATAAAAAGGGATGAAATTGAGTCATTTGTAGAGATGTGGTTGGACCTAGAGACTGTCATACAGAGTGAAGTAAGTCAGAAAGAGAAAAAAATATATCATATATTAACGCATATATGTGAAATCTAGAAAAATGGTACAGATGAACCGGTTTGCAAGGCAGAAGTAGAGACACAGATGTAGAGCACAAACGTATGGACACAAAGGGAGGAAAGCGGGAGTGGAGTGGTGGTGGTGGGATGAATTGGGAGATTGGGATTGACACATATACAGTAATATGTATAAAATAGATAACTAATAAAATCCTGCTATATAAAAAAATAAATAAAAAGTTTTTTAAAACTTTATCTAAAATAATAATAGAATAAAAATTTTATCTAAAATTGCTACTTTGAAATGTAATAAATGCAATAATGTTTTATTCTAACACACATCATCATTTCTTTATTTTTTTAATATTTATTTATTTGGTTGCACCAGGTCTTAGGTGCAGCAGGCGGGCTCCTTAGTTGTGACATGCAAAAACTTAGTTGCGGCCTGCATGCGGGATCTAGTTCGCTGACCAAGGATCAAACCTGGGCCCCCTGCGTTGGGAGCGCAGAATCTTAACCACTGCGCCACTAGGGAAGTCCCCATCATTTCTTTACAATATATTTCTTCTTATGTTCAAGAATTTATCATTGGCTTAAGAAAGACAGATTAGAAGACTTGCTTCTTCAACCCACCTCTACACCACCTATGCCTAAAAATACTGAAAAAGATGAAATTGACATGTCAGAGTTCTCTGACTAGTGGAAAGGAGGGATAGACTCCAAAGCAACTGTGCAAAACTAAGTAAGAAACAAAAATATGATGAAATCTGTATTTCCCTCAACTATATAGATATTAGTTGTTTATCTTATCATGTCTTACGCAACAGAACATTTTGAATAGTATTATAGCACTAGGTAAGTTGCAGCATCATTGTGAGACCAATCATTCAGAGTTTAGAGAAAAAGGAATTGCTTAGTTTAAATGTAGATATGCTGAGCTCTTCAAAAGCTAAAAATTGTTTCTTTCAGCTTTTCAAAGTAGAAATGAAAAAGTTACTGAAGCGTCGTACAGGATAACTTATCACACTGCATTCGCTGAAGAAGTGAACTCAATAGCTGAGAGATAATAAAGCCTCATACCTTGACATAGCTGAACACCTGCTAGATGAAAAGTCGTGAAAGAAATCTGAGCTTCCACTTACCAACAATACAGTCACTCGTCATATTAAAGATTTAGCAGCAAATATGAAGGCTGAGTTAATCTCTTGCCTGAAGAATTGTACTTGTGCCTCATAAATGAATGAATCAACACACACAGGAGAAACGTGCTGTTTTCTTGTATTCATCTCATGTCAGCACCAACTGATCGTTAAAGATCTTCTTCTATGTGAATACTTGGCAATGAACAAATGTGGTGGTGAAATTCTCAGTGCTGACTAACTTTTTTGAATGTCATGGCTTCTCCTGAAACAACGGTTTTGATATTTCCACCAATGGCACAAAAGCAATGGTGGGTTATTTGGTGCCACAGATAAAGCAGTGGCACAAAACTGTCCAAGTAGTCATTAGATTCTTCATAGCACACACTCGCAGTTTAGGGAAAAATGTCAGTGTCACTTAAGATCATTTTATTAAAGCTTGATCCTTTAAAGAAGATATGGTATATATATATATATATATATATATATATACACACACACACACACACACACACAATGGAATGTTACTTGGCCATTAAAAAGAATGAAATAATGCCATTTGCAGCAACATGGATGGACCTAAAGGTTATCATACTAAGTGAAGTAAGTCAGAGAAAGGCAATATCATATGATATCACTTATATGTGCAAATCTAAAATATGATACAGTGCTCATTTCGGTAGCACATATACTAAAATTGGAACAATACAGAGAAGATAAGCATGGCCCCTGTTCAAGGATGACATGCAAATTTGTGAAGCGCTCCATATAAAAAAATAATAAAATAAAATATGACACAAATGAACTTATTTACAAAACAGAAATAGACTTTCAAAGAAAACAAACTTATGGTTACCAAAGGGGAAGAGGGGTAGGGATAAATTTGGAATTTGGAATAAACAGATACACACTACTATCTATAAATTAGATAAACAACAAGGACCTACTGTAGAGCACAGGGAACTATATTCAGTATCTTGTAATAACCTATAATGGAAAAGAATCTGAAAAAGAATATATATCAGTTTGCTGTACACCTGAACCATTGTAAATCAACTATACTTCAATTTTTTTAAAAAAGCTAGTTAGCACACCCAAAAAAATCTTGAATATAAAACACATTCACATTCTTTGTGAAGAAATGGGAAGTATACATAAAACACTGTATACTGTGAAGAAATGGGAATTACACATAAAACATTGCTGCTGCATACTGAAGAACAATGTTTATCTCAATAAAAAGCACTTGTGCAATCATTTGAGATGTGAGCTGAACTACCTGCTTTCTTCATGCACCACTCTTTTTACTGGAGAGAATGACTGATAGGCAAACTATGATTCATATTTGGGTATTTGGCAGATATTTTCTCAAAAATGAACAAAGGAGGGCTTCCCTGGTGGCGCAGTGATTGAGAGTCCGCCTGCCGATGCAGGGGACACGGGTTCGTGCCCCGGTCCGGGAAGATCCCGCATGCCGCGGAGCGGCTGGGCCCGTGAGCCATGGCCGCTGAGCCTGCGCGTCCGGAGCCTGTGCTCCGCAACGGGAGAGAGTGAGAGGCCCGCACACAGCAAAAAAAAAAAAAAAAAAAAAAAAAGAACAAAGGAGACTGTCACTTCAAGGAAAATAACTGACAATATTTGCTGCCATTCATAACATTTGAATTTTCCAGCAAAAATTAGAGTTGTAGAAAATCTACATCTGCCATCCTGAGTTTGACAATTGCCTGACACTATAAGAGTTTTCCAATGAGATCAATATTGATATTAATAAATGTGATTTTTTTTAATATTGTGCAATAAAGTATATCAACATTTGGAGGGTATGCAAAGTTCAGTGAACCAAAATTTTCCAGGTGACCAATGCATGATGTTACAAAGTCACACATGGATGAACAATCCACTCAAAGTGCAAGACAGACCAGAGCAATTTTAATGTAACAGAGTAGAAAAATTAGTTGATATGGTTTCAGATTCCACATCACAGCTAACCTTTAAGAAACTACCAGTTGTCAAGTGTTGGTGTAGTATCAAAGAAAAATATTCACAATTATCTGAGAAAGCTGATACACCTCTCTTTCCAACTGCATATCTGTGGGTCCAGATACGCTTCATCTTCTTCCATCAAAACAGCATATTGTAACAGATTAAACGCAAAAGCAGGTATGAGACTCTAGCTGTCGTCTATTAAGCCAGATATTAAAGAGATTTGTGAAAATGTACAACAATGCCACTCTTCTCACTAATTATTTATTTTAGAAAATATAACTATTTTTCATTTAACATGGTATTTTATGAAGAAATGTCTAGTGCAGCCACTATGGAAAACAGTGTAGAAGTTCCTCAAGAAATTTAAAATAGAACTACCATATCATCCAGTAATTCCACTTCTGGGTAAATGTCTATAAGAAATAAAACCATTATCTTGAAGAGATATCTGTACTCTCATGTTCATTGCAGTATTAGTCACAATAGCCAAAGTATGGAAACAATCTAGGTATCCGTCAACAGATAGATGTATCAAGAAAATGTGATGTATATGTATTTATATAGACACAGAATATTTCAGCCTTAAAAAGAAGAAAATCAACTATACTTCAATAAAAAGTTGTTTGTTTGAAAAAAAAAAAAGAGAGAGAGAGAGAAAGAAATACTGTCATTTGTGACAGCATGGATGAAACTGGAAGGCATTATGCTTAGTGAAATAGCCAGACATGGAAAGACAAGTACTCCATGGTATCACTTACATGTGGAATCTAAAAGGAGAAGTCAAACTCATAGAACCAGAGAGTTAGAAAAGTATTTTCCAGAGGGGGGGATGGGGGATGGGGAAATAGGGAAAGGTTGGTAAAAGGGCACATTTTCAATTATAAGATGAAAAGTTCTGAGGCTCTAATATATGTATAACATGGTAACTATAGTTGATAACACTGTATTGTATAACTGAAATTTGCTAAGAGAGTAGAACTTAAATATTCTCACCAAAAAAAGGTAATTATGTGAGATGATGGATGTGGTAATTAACTCAATGGGGGGAATCGTTTTACAATGTATACATATATCAAATCATCACATTGTACACTTTAAATATCTTACAATTCTTTTTGTCAATTATAACTCAATAAAGCTGAAAATGTTATTTATGTGAACATTTATTGTTTTTAATGAATAAGTTAAAATTTTTAATTTCTCAGTTTTAATTTCTATTTTAGTAAATATTGACAGTTATAACTCACAATTACTGAGGACTCTTTGGAGTCCTCGGTAATTTTTAAGAACCTACAGGGCCCCTGAGACAGAAAAGTTTGAGAACCCTGCCTTCCCTGGTTTATCTATTTGCCTATTGATGGGCACTTTCTGAATGTTCCCGTTTGTCCTGTAAGCAATGCTGTAATAAGCATCTTTGTACATATCTCTTTGTGCACAGTATAAGAAAATCTTTTTACTCAAGGAAAACATTCTAATACAGGGGTAATTAGTGGTTATCACAGGTGGCTTAGATTCATGTATCAGGGGAAAGGGCAGGGTGACAGTGCCTGACATTGGATGCAGATAAATCAGGAAGCTTTGGGGGGAATACCCTGGCTGTCCAGTGGTTAGGACTCCATGCTCTCAGCGCCGAGGGCCCAGGTTCAGGTTCAATCCCTGGTCGGGGAACTAAAATCCCATAAGCCACACGGTGCAGTGGCCAAAGAAAAAAAGGAAGTCCTGGGTTTGTCATCGTCAATAGAAAGCACAGTCAGAACGGCTATGCCAGACCCACTGTGACAAGGCCTGCAGAATCAGACACGGTGACATTGGCACAGGTAAACAGAACACACTGTTGACAGGATGAGAACATTAAGAGTCTCAGCACATAGGTTTCCTCATCTGTCAAATGTAGGGGAGGTGATGATATGGCCAGCATTATTGCAGGGCTGAGTCAGGTAATGTCTGAAGCACCAGGCAGCGTGCTTGGAGCGTACCCAGAATTGATCAGACGGTAACTTCTTCTCCACCTCTTTTCCCTACATTACACGGCCAACCCCAATACTTCTGGCCACCCCATGCTGGAGCCTGGAGAAGGTTCCGTCCCAGACTCGCCCTGTGGTTTGCAGTGAATCGGGAAGATGCAGTTTCCTGCCTTACAAAAGATCAGAGAAGGGAACATGGTGCCATTGCCCCCAAACTCCGTGAGGCCCATGGGGTGGAGGCTTCCATTTTCTCTAAGATGTTAACCTCCCAGCCTGTACCTGCCTGAGACTTCCTGAAGCCACTCCCCATCAGCCTTCCTGCCCCCAGCCTCTCAGATCTAAGAAGTCCACCGGGTGACCTGCCGGGCAGAGCAATACAATAGCCTTGCGACAGTCCGGAGCGGGTAGCCCGGGCAGAGAGCCAGGCCCTTGACAGGGCTCCCCTCAGATTCCCACCACCCTGTTCCTGCCCCAAGGAAAATTACTCAGAGGGCAGGCTCCCTACATGGCCACCACTTCCTGCCATCCCCCCACAGACAAAAAGCTCCACCCTCCTCCTCTCCGAGACTCTACCCTAACTATTATAGGGTAGATAATCCCTATCTACCCCAAGGCCTCCCCAGCTGAGTACAGGTCAGGCCCCTGGAAATTACAGGTCGTTAAGGAGAAGACTGTTGGCCTGTCCTCCAAGGCTGCATATCAAGGACTTTCCAGAGCCTTTTACCCCCATCCTCCTCTTTCCTGAGAATATATTCTCCCTGTCAATCCTAAATATTGACTCAACAAACTGTCACCGAGTCATATATTATTTTTCTAAGAATCAGTAAGGTGTTCATTTCACAAGGTAATATAAAGCATGTCCCCAGGACTCTACTCACCCCCTGTGCTCCCTCCTGCCCTCCCACTCTCAGCTGCTCCCTCCCAGGTTCCCAGCTCCAGGTGTGTCCATTAAGTCAACCTGCCCCTAAACCTCACACGGTACACAAAAATTAATTCAAAATGGCACACAGATTTAAAGGTAAAACTTGGGGACTTCCCTGGTTGTCCAGTGGTTAAGACGTTGCCTTCCAGTGCAGGGGGTGAGGGTTCGATCCCTGGTGGGAGAGCTAGGATCCCACACGTCTCTCGGCCAGAAAACCAAAACATAAAACAGAAACAATATTGTAAAAAATTCAATAAAGACTTTTTAAAAAGTGGTCCACGTCAAAAAAGAAAATCTTTAAAAAAATAAATAAAGGTAAAACATAAAACTATAACACTTTTAAAACATAGAACCATCTTCCTTAGTCTGTTAATATGGTAAATTACATGGATTGATATTTGAATATTGAATGAGCCTTGTATCCTTGGTTGACTATGATGTATAATGGTTTTTATGCATTGCTGAATTCTATTTGCTAATTTTTCATTAAGGCTTTTTGTACCTATTTTTGTATCTATATTCATGAGGGTTATTGAGCTATAGTTTTCTTTTTCTTTTCCTTTTTCTTCCTACAGTCTTTGTCTGATTTTAGTATCAAGGTAATAGTATCTTTATAAAATGAATTGGGAAGTTTTCCTTCCTCTTCCGTATTCTGGGAGAGATTATGTAGAATTGGTCAAATCTATCTAGTATACTCCAAAAGGAACAGGGTTCTCTTTCTTTCTTTCTTTCTTTTTCTGTCACAATGGTTAATGATTATCTGGGGGAGGTGAACCACTCACCTAATATGAGGTTCAACTATGTCCTACTTGTTTTTATATTTCTGTAATGCTAGTATAGCTAGTATAGCTTTTACTATGTGCCAGAAACTATTCCAAGCATTTTGTAAATATTAATTCTTTTACTCCTCATACAACCATTTAAGGTAGGTATTATAATCATTCCTATTTCACAAATGAGAAAACTGAGACACAGATAAATACTTGCACAAGGTCACACAGCCAATATAGGCATACCTCAGAGATACTGCAGGTTTGGTTCCAGACCACCACAATTAAGTGAATATCACAATAAAGTGAGTTACGTGAATTTTTTGGTGCATACAAAAGATACATTTACACTATACTGTTGAGTGTGCAATAGCGTTATGTCTTTAAAACAAGTACAGGGGGGCTTCCCTGGTGGCGCAGTGGTTGAGAGTCCGCCTGCCGATGCAGGGGATGTGGGTTCGTGCCCCGGTCCGGGAGGATCCCGCATGCCACGGAGCGGCTGGGCCCATGCGCCATGGCCACTGAGCCTGCGCGTCTGGAGCCTGTGCTCCGCAACGGGAGAGACCACAGCAGCGAGAGGCCCGCGTACCGCAAAAAATAAAAAATGAAAAATAAAAAAATAGGGCTTCCCTGGTGGCACAGTGGTTGAGAGTCCGCCTGCCGATGCAGGGGACACGGGTTCGTGCCCCGGTCCGGGGAGATCCCACGTGCCGTGGAGCGGCTGGGCCCATGAGCCATGGCCGCTGAGCCTGCGCGTCCGGAGCCTGTGCTCCGCAACGGGAGAGGCCACAAGAGTGAGAGGCCCGCGTACCGCAAAAAAAATAAATAAATAAATAAAACAAGTACAGGGGTGGAGGAAAAAGGAACTGGATGAAGGCAGTCAAAATGCACAAACTTCCAGACATAAGATAAATAAGTACTAGGGATGTAATGTAGAACATGATAAATATAATTAACACTGCTGTATGTTATATTTGAAAGTTGTTAGAGAGTAACTCCTAAGAGTTCTCATCACAAGGAAATTTATTTTCTATTTCTTTAATTTTGTAACTATATGAGATGATGGATGTTCACTAAACTTACTGTGATCATTATTTCATGATATATGAAGTCAAATCATTATGCTGTACCCCTTAAACTTATACAGTGCTGTATGTCAAGTACATCTCAATAACACTGGAAGAAAAAAATAAAAACTTTTTTAAAAGTATATACCTTAAAAAAAGAAAAGTATATACCTTAATTTAAAAATACTTTATTGCTGGAACTTCCCTGGCAGTCCAATGGTTAAGAATCCACGCTTCCAATTCAGGGGGCATGGGTTCAATCCCTGGTCAGGGAACTAATATCCCACATGCCCTGCAGCAGCACAACCTATATATATATATATATAGTTGCTAAAAATTGCTAACCATCATCTGAGCCTCCAACGAGTCATAACTTTTTGCTGGCGGAGGGTCTTGCCTCAGTGTTGATGGCTGCTGTCTGATCAGGGTGGTGGTGGCCGCTGAAGGCTGGGGTGACTGTGACAATTTCTTAAAATAAGATAACAATGAAGTTTGCTGCATCCATTGACTCTTCTACAGACCATTTCTCTGTAGCGTGCGATGCTGTTTGATACCCACAGCAGAACTTCTCTCAGAATTGGAGTCAAATCTCTCAGACCCTGCCGCTGCTTTGTCAACTAACTTTGTGTCGTATTCTAAGTCTTTTGTTGTCATTTCAACAATCGATTAAGTTCACTGTCTTAACTGGGCCCAGTTCATGTTGCCCCAGAACAATTACAATAGTAACATCGAAGATCGCTGATCAGAGATCACTACAACAAAATAATGATTAAAAAGTTCAAAATATTGCAAGAATTACCAAAATGTGACACAGAGACACAAAGTGAGCCAATGTTGTTGGAAACATGGTACCGATAGAACTGCTCAATGCCGGGTTGCCACAAATCCTCAGTTTGTAAAAAATGCACTACCTGTGAAGCACGATAAACGCGAAGTGCACTAAAACGAGGTAGGCCTGTAAATGGAAGAGTTGGGATTTAAACCCATTCTCTCCAGCACAGGAATCTTCTGCCCCTGGAGACATTAGTATTATTTTCATACTCTAGATAACGAAACTGAAGATCACAGAGCTTAAGTGACTGGACATGACAAAAGTAGAATTCTTGATTCCCACCCACACCAAAACCTGGCTTTCCATATCTCCCCATCTCAGAAAGGAGTTCCAGCCAAATGCATGAGAGCTGCCTTTGAGTTTTCTCTGCACCTGAACTCCCACAGCCAATCCATCAGCCATGGGCTTCCCTGCTGGCGCAGTGGTTGAGAGTCCGCCTGCCGATGCAGGGGATGCGGGTTCGTGCCCCGGTCCGGGAAGATCCCACATGCTGCAGAGAGGCTGGGCCTGTGAGCCATGGCCGCTGAGCCTGCGCGTCCGGAGCACAGGCTCCGCAACGGGAGAGGCCACAAAAAAAAAAACAAAAATAAACAATCCATCAGCCAGTCCTGTTGATTTCAGGTCCAAAACAGTTCAAATCCTCTCTTCCTCTCCACCTCTACTGTCATCTCTGGTCTATACTATGAATGCAGTGCTCCTAACTGACCTCCTTCATTCTCTCCTAAACCCTCATAAGCCATTCTCCCTCCACCCTGCAACTAGAGTTTTTTAGTTTTTAATTAAAAATTTTTTTTATTTATTTACTTATTTATCTATTTGTTTATTTATGACCACACATGGCGTGGCTTGTGGGATCTTAGTTCCCCAACGAGGGATTGAAACTGGGCCCTCGGCAGTGAAAGCACAGAGTCCTAACCACTGGACCACCAGGGAATTCCCTAGAGTTATCTTCTTAAACATAAATCTCCACTGTTTAAAACTCTTCAGTGGCTTCCCATTGCACCTAGAATCCACTTAGAATCAAAACTTAAATCCTTTCCCTGACTCACAAAGCCGTGCAGCCCCCGGCTCCTGCGTATCTCTCAGAGCACCTCATCCGCATTGTCCCTCACCCCCGTGCTTCTCTCTGCCCCAAACCTGCCCTCACCGTCTTTGCATCTGCTATTCCTTGAAAGCTCTTCCCACAAACATTTTATGGTCGATAAACGTCACCTCCTCATAGAGACTTTCCCTAACCACCTGGTACAAGGGGACCCTCGGCAGCAGTCTCTCCCACCATTCTCTTTTATTTTCTTCATAGCACGTGTCACTGCCTCACATTTTTTTCTTGTTTATTAGTTTACTACCTCCGCTACTGGAGCATAAGCTCCCTAAGCAAATAATAATAACACTTATGTAGCTCTTATTTTATACCAGGTACTGTTCAAAGCACTTTTACACAGGTAAACTCATTTAATCCTCACCACAATCCTAAAAAGTTGCACTATAAACATCTCCTTGTTTCAGAGTACTCAGGAACAGAGAGGCAGAGCAACTTGCCCACAGTCACACAGCTTGTAAAGGGTGAAGCTGGGAGGCAAGCCCAGGCAGTCTGGCTGTGGAATGTGTGCTCCTAACTCTCCTACTTTATGGGCCTCGTAAGAGTCCCACGTTCTGCTTGGAGAGCCGTCCAGAAACTTGTAAGAGTGTGACAGACAGGGCTGTTCAAGGGTAAAGCTCATAGAGACAAAGGCCCAGAAATCAAATCTGAACCAAGGCAAAGACAGAGGGCCTGGTGTGTCATCAGCCAAAATGAAAACTGTCAGACTCTCCTGAGTTGTTCAGGGCTCTCCTGGGAAGGGTTTGGGGCCACAAATCCTTTAACCATCCTTCCCGTCCACAGCCTGAGGTCACCACTGTCACTAGTGTCTGAAGGCCAGAAATAGAAAAGAGACACTTGGCCTTCTAATGTGCTTAATCTAATGCTTGATTTATTAAAGATGAGACAGTGGCCTTTTGCAGTGGGAGCCTTACTAGGCACTGGAGCTGCCGGATGTGGCCTCTGGGTCCCAATATTCACGTTGTCCCTGCGTGATGCTTTCTGCTATACTACAAGGTCACGCTACTCCCTCACTCCCACCCCAGGACTTTGCTCTGATCGGGGAGGGGTACCAGGATCACCACCAAAGACTAGCAATAAAAGCCAACTTAGTCTGCTTTTCCTGTAGCTTATCAACACAGGGACACAGTGGTGGGTAAGGTGAAGGGTAGCCCAGCTCCAAGGATGGGATTATGACCTTAGACATTTCCCCAGTGATGAATGTCCAGTCACTCTGAACATATTCAGGGCAGCTCCGGCCCTACCTTACACACAGCGCTCACTCAAGCAGGAGGGGATCTGCCAAGATTCCAGTGAGCAGGAGGTCAGCACAAGAGAGGTCTGGCCACCAGGGACGCCGGGGAAGGGTCCTCGGTCACTAGGTGGTCTGGAGCATGAAGTCACAAGGACAGACCTGGAAGCACAAAGGAACAACAGGATCACAGCAACACCAGCCACCGCGTGGCCTTGAGGCCAAGTTAGCCAATGAGCACCATCGCTCCTCCCATCTGCAGGGTAGGACCAGGATGGTTCCCAGAACTGAGAGCAGAGGAGAGGGTGGAGTCGCGCTGTTAGGCAGATATTCCCAACAGGGTGACGGAGCCACAAGGAAAAAGAGCTGGGAGGCTGGGACAGGTCTTTCCAGGTGGGGAGAAAGCTATGGGTATGATGAGGGAGATTAGAGAGAGGCTGACTGCCCTCCTCACCCAGTGCGTGCCCCACCAAGGGCAGGGTTTCGGGGGAATCTTCATGGAAAAGTCTGCCATGAGGCAGTGTGTGCAGTGGCTAAAAAATTCAGGCTTTAGGGAATTCCCTGGCGGTCCAGTGGTTAGGACTTTGTGCTTTCACTGCCGGGGTCCAGATTTGATCCCTGGTCAGGGAACTAGGATCCCGCAAGCTGTGCAGTGCGACCTAAACAAAAAACAAACAAAAAAAACCCCACAGTCTTTAGAAACCAAAGAAACTGCTCTAAAGCCATGACTCTACACTCAGGAGCTGTAAGGCCTAGGGCAGTGGTTCTCAAAGTGTGCTCCTTGGTCCAGGAGCATTAGCCTTACCGGGGAACTCAGGAGAAATGCAAATTCTTGGGTCCCACCGCAGCCTTCTGGATCACACTCCGGGGGTGAGGTCCCACACGCTATGTTTGATCAAGCACTCTGGCTGATTCTGCTGCGTACCAGAGTTTGAGAACCGCTAACCTAGGACAGAACTATCTGTTAGCTCTGTTAGTTAGTACTGGTTAGTACTAACTGGTTAGTACTAACCGGTTAGTACTGGTTACTACTAACCTGTTAGTACTGGTTACTACTAACTGGTTAGTACTATCATCTCCCACCTAGTCTGAGAAACAAAAAGAATCCAGATCCTAATGTTGTCCTCTTCCTGGGTCACCTAGTCAGTGTCATTTTCAAGCAGCCAGTGCTAACAGGAAGATACCTAATGCACCTCTCTCTCAGGGGGGTGCTCACCGCGTATCGAGGGAGGGGAAGGGGCTGGGAGGTGCCCTGGTTCAGGCCCCAGCTCGAGAGCTACCAGCTGTGTGAAGCTGTCAGGTGTGAAGCTTCCCTTTTTACCTCCCACACCACGGAACCAGGGACACACTGGCTGCTCAGTCCTCACTGAAGGGTGAAATCGACCTCAACTTCTCCATGTCTCACATCATGATCAGCCTGCACCACCACCTCTTCCGGAGTTGCTGGAAAGCCATGACTCAAATTACAGATTGAATAGGTAAAGGAGCCTGTGCAGAGACACTGTTAGGCAAAGCGGAGGGGGGGAGGCTAAACTAATGGTGTGAATGCCCTTGCTCTCCCACCTAAGGCTACTACAAGGGCACATTCTACTCTCTATGGTTCCCAAGAACAGCCTGGTCCAGGAGGACCAGAGCGTAAACAGCAGGAACTGAGCCTGTGGTTGTCACGTCTGGAAGGAGGCATCGCACAAGGGCAAAGGGAGGAAAGCGTGGCGTACCTTTCTGCCAGCTCCAAGGGGCAGAAGGAGAAACCTCTTTACCTGAAAATGAATTTCACAGAGAGGCATATCTCCCTGCATTTATTCCTGGCACACGGTGTTTTGAATTGTCGTTCCCGTTTTATTTCGAAGATGTCACTTTTAAAATATATTTTCCATTTTTCTATTTTCATCAGAGAGAAAGAGTCAACTAGATGTTAATCTGTCTTTCACACATGCTAATTTCCCATTTAATGAGGAAATTCTGTGGGAAATAGCAGTTGCAGCTGCAAGAGGTGAAATTCCACCCTGGAGGATAAGATGAGGGGGCAACTGAGTGTGGAGTGAACATCAGATACTGAGGCGCCCGAAGCAGAAGGCCGTGTATTCACACCCGTGTGATAATTGTGGTTTAGCCACGAGGTCTCTACTGGCTGCCTCCTCCTCTGCTGCCAGAAAGGGATGTGGGTAATGATCATGATTTGCTGTATCCTCAGGTTACCTTTATGTACAAATAGAAACCATTATTATGAGATAAACCAGGGTATTCATGTGGGATTTAGGAATGCTCAGGTTTTTCTTCATATCTGATGTGCTGGATGACTCTAGCCTTGACTCTCAGCCTCTCCAAGCCCCCAGCTCCTCCCTCTGTGGTAGAGCCAGCCTGCACTGCTCTGGGGATCTTGGGGGTCCTAACCCCATCTCCCATCCACACATGTACAGGGGCTAGGACTTCGAGCAAGTTGTGATGAAATAAGACACAGAGCAGTGCCCTGGTGGAATGTCACCTGGCTGGTTTCTCTACCTCTTGGGCATCTTACCCTTGCCGCCACCCATGGCTCAGAGGTACAGGCTCCAAGACCAATGGCCTGGGTGATCCCAGGCCTTGCTTCCCCTGATCCTTTGCTCCCCGCACAGATCACTTAAAGCATACAATCATATGCCCCTCAGTGTGAGGCATGGTACCTAATGTGCACCCAAATCCAATTCAGTCCCAGTGACTGCCCGTCTCCCTTTGTCCTCCCCATCCCACCCCAGGGAAAATTCAGACTCTTTCTCTCAGCTCCATTGGATGATGTAGAAGGCCCAACCCCGTAGCATAACCCCCAGGACTACGTCTCTTTCCAATACCAGGCTGCTCCCTTCACAGCCACCATAGGAAACAAATGGGCTTAGGACGGATGAGGGGGGTACCAGAAGATGCTGGACTTTGCTGGGCATGGATGCCCCTTTCAGAATCTCATGAAAGCTATTGTCCTCTCCCCAGAGGGGAAAAAATGGATATCCATGCTCCATTTGCCCATTTTCAGAGGGTTCACAGTCCCTAAGGCCCATCCTTGGGTCCCTCAGTTCATAGACCTTGGGTTAAAAATCCCTGCTCCGTAGAGAACCCAGTCCCACAGAGAGTGTGGAGAAAGAAGCAGAAACGAGTTCTCAAACACCCTTTCCCTTCTCAGCAAGCCAAAACCGGGAGCGGTGAGAGGCAGGGGTGGTCACGCAGGGAAGAACATTCTGGAACCATGATCTGATAGGCAGAGGGGAGCTGTGTGTCCTGCCAGCAGTGGCCAAATAGAGGAAATGCAGTGTCTGGCCACGCAGGCCACTCTTACCCTCTCTCCCACCATGGGGATCTCTGGCCCCACCCTGACCCCTGGTGGCTGCCGGTGGGATGAGGTGGGAGAGCTTCCCAAGCTCCTCCCTGCCCTGCGGGGGAGAGGGGGCAGCTCAATTGGAAGATGAACCCTCAAGCCTACAGGCCCTGGCTGGGGTCCCCAGGAGGTATCAGCATGTTTCTAAGGGTCCTTCAGGGGGTTCACTCCACTGCAGTGCCTTCTCAGTCTAAGCCTGGCAATCAAACAGATGTGCATGAAAAAAAGCACTTTTCACCTGTCAAGTTGGCAGAAGGGGTGTGTGTGTGTGTGTGTGTGTGTGTGTGTGTGTGTGAAATACAGGTCAGGGTGCAATATGCAATAATACCAGCACTCTCACTGGGGAGAGTACAAATTTGTACAACCTTTCTGGAAGCGATTCTAGCAAAATAAATCCAAAATCTTACAAAGTGTTTCTATCCTCTCACCCAGCAATTCTGGGTCTGTTAATACTGTTAGAATCCAACTTCAAGCAACCACAGACTGAAATAACATGATACCTAAGTTTTGAAATAAATGGCAGAAGAGAAAATAAGATTAGCCAAAAGTGATAACTGCTGAAGTTGAAGGATGGGCACATGAGAGTTTTTATTCTACTTTTGTCTATCTTGGTATATCTTTGAAATTTTCCATGATAAAGCATTTTTATTTTTATTTTTATTTTGGCTGGGCCGCACAGCTTTTGGGATCTTAGTTCCCCCACCAGGGATTGAACTTGGGCCACCACAGTGAAAGTGCCAAGTCTTAACCACTGGACCCCCAGGGAACTGCCAGAAATTAACATCTTTTATACAAATCTTTGTATCTCCGATGCTTTCTTTTAAAAATGCTTTGGGAATCTCCTGGCAGTCCAGTGGCTGGGAACCTGCACTTCCACTGCCGAGGGCATGGGTTCAATCCCTGTTTAGGATCCCGCAAGCCCTGCTGCGCAGCCCAAAAACAAAGATGTTAATTTTTAATAGCAAAAACTGTGCAAATGGCATAAAAGTGCTATGCTAGAATGGTTAAACAAATTATGCTGCATCCAAACAGTGGAATATTATGCGGCCATTAAAAATTCAAGGATGTTTTAATGACATGAAAAAATGCTTACAGTGTAATGCAAAGCAAATAAGTAGGATACAAAATTGTCTATGAATCATTTAGCTGATTATGTTAAATAAAAAATGCGTAGAAGAGAAGACGATATGAAAATACGCTCAAGTGTTTGTCAGGCGGTGAGACTATGCGTGATTTTTACCCTTGACATTGTGCTTTATTTTCCTATTTCTACAATCAGCATGTTTTACTTTTAGAAATAGGCCCCCAAATTGCATTTGTTAAAATAATACTCACTTGGGAGTCTGATAGATATTCAACTCCAAATGCTGCCATATATTAGCTGTGCAACATTGAGCAAATTAACCTCTGGGTCCCAGATTCCTCACCTATAAGACTGGCATAATGCCACCTATTTTTCAAGCCCCATTTACTGGGCATTTACTATGTACAAGGCACTAGACCAGGTGCTTTTCCCTCTGTATATAATCACATGTGCTATTCATACATGATCATTTCAATCCTCACCATAAGCTGGGGGATAGGTTAGGGTGTTCCCATTTTAGAGATACACAAACTGCAGCTTGGAAAAGTTAGGGAATGTGCTCAGGTTTACCCAGCTAGCAGGCAGTAGAGTCAGGATTCAGACTGAGGTCTGTCCATCTTTGCAAGCCCAGCTCTTGGCCTCCAGCCTGGGCTGCTCACAGCTAGGTTTTGTTGTGAGGATTGAATGAAGGAATGCAGGTGGAGGACCACCCACAGTGCAGCTCCAAGACCAGAGCTGCTTCACTTCATGTTGCTTTCCTTTTCTATGACCCCCAGGCATTGGTAAATTGTGGCAGAACAAACCAGTGCATCCTCCAAAAGGAAAAAAAAAAAAAAAAAAGCATCTTTACCCTAAAAGAAGGGATTATAGGACCTGTAGGGACAGACCAGAGAGTGGTTGGAAAACTGCCTCTCTCAGGGCAATATGGGGGGGCTAAGACTTGTGAGCCCCACAAGTGCCAGGGTAGTTTTGCCAGTGACTTCTTCAGGGTGTCATCAGACCTATACCTTGATTTGCAGCTTAGAATTCAGTACCGACTCACCCTACCAACAAGCATCGCTCCCCACCTTCCACTTACCCTGCCATCCTTCTTCCCTAAAGAACAGGGCACACATCTCCTCAGGTCCATAGCTTTGTTTTTCTTTTCTCGTTTCCTCACAGCCCCCCCTCCCCCCACCCCCACTCTGTCTTTTTGGAGAAAAGGGGAATCTTAGGGTCTGAATAGTACAAGGCACTGTGTGGAGAAGAAAGGCCTGAATATCTAGGGGTGAGTGATGCGATGCAGCTGGGCCTGCCCCAGTACTCCTTCTGGATTCCTCTTCAATGCCTCTTTCCCTAGGGAGCCAGCCGAAGTTAGGTTCCATCCCTATTCTCTATTTCTACCCCTGTCGTAACACCAACTACTCTAGAGTTGCTTGTTAGTTGTCTGTCTTCTCTACTAGACAGTGAGCTCCACGAGAGCAGGCACTGCAGTGTTCACCGCTAGATCTGTAGCCCAGGGCAATGTGCCTGGTACACAGTCAACTATATAAATGTTTGATGAATGGAGAAAGGAAGGAAGGGAAGGAGGAAGGAAGAACCTCTCCACCACCACCCTTGTCCCAAGTAGACCCACAGTTGCCCTGTTCCACGCTAGGACATGTTCCATGTGCTGGGACCACATCCTTAGAAGATGTGGTCCCAGCCCTAAAGGCTTAAAATTTACATGTTTCTCAAACCTCATATCCACCTTTAGAAAAACAAAGTGCAAGGGAAATTCCTGTTTATTCCAAACCTCATGCTCTTTATTTTACCACATAATCAAAAATAGATCTCCTGAGTTTAAGAGAGGTTCCCAAGTACAAGGAATTCTGGGAAGAATTACAGGGTTCACAAGGTCTGAAGTCTGTTCTAATCCTAGCTCTGCCACCTCTACTGTGTGACCTCGGGTGAGTGATCTCCCCTCCTGGGCCTCAGTTCTCTTCCAGTAAAATGATGGGGTGGACCAGACCTGGTATGAAAATAAACACACTTCAGAGAATTCCTTGGCAGTCCAGTGGTTAGGACTCGGCACTCTCACTGCTGGGGCCCTGGGTTCAATCCCTGGTCTGGGAACTGAGATCCTGCAAGCGGCCAAAAAAGAAACAAAGAAAGAGAGAGAGAAAAAGAAACAAAGAAATGAAGAGGGGGAGAGAGAGAGAGAGAAAGAAAAGAAGGAAAGGAAGGAAGGAAGGAAGGAAGAAAAGGACCTGAGTGCATTTGACTACCTACCCTGCTGTAACTGGATGGTGTCCTCCTTCCTAAATGCTTAGGGGCAGGGTAGATGCAGCATCTAAGTAAGCTGAGGGGAGGGAAGACAGTATGTGCCTACTTCTGTCTGTAAACGGGAAGGCCCAGGATGTGCTGCCCCTCGGGTGAATGGTCAGGGAGCGGTGGAAGGCTGAAGAGGGCCTTGCCACGATAAGGCCCTCCCCAGATATGTCTTTGCCTCTAGGTTTGCAAAAGAGACGACTCCAAAGCCCCAGCATCTTGATGGCGCTGCCAAACATGACCCCCTGTTCCCCATTCAAATCCAATACACCCCCTCATGCCTGCCCACCTCCGTCAGAGGGAGAACCCAGGGAGAAAGAGCTGGTGGGGGGCGGAAGGTGGTGCAGCCTGGAAAAGCACTGTGGGTCCGGGCTTCCTGGAAGGGCCCCATTTCAAGCTTGCTCAGAAAGCACAAGTGGGGAGCCTCCTGGTCCCCTGCAGCAGTTTCTTAGGGAGGACAGTGGACTTGGTGGACACAGGCGTCCAGGCCCAAAGGCTTCCTGGCTTCAGTCCAAGCAGCTGGCAGGTTCATCCTTCTCCCCAGGGCCCCGGAAACACCACTTCCGGCCCTCCAGCCCCTGCTTGGGCTCTTCCTGGCTAGATAGATGTCTCTGCCCAAGCCCGCCTTCCCTGTGCAGAGCTTTCTCCCTCCCTCACAACCCTTATTTTGCTCTCTCAGTCTCCATATCTATTTCTTCTCCCTCCTTCTCCTCCTCCCCTGCCTCTCTTCTCCTTGCCATCCCTCACCAGCCCCAGAATGGGTCTCCCTCCCTTTCTCCCTCTCCAACAGTATCTCCCCCTGCCTTAGCTCTCACCCCTGCACCTCTTTCTTTGTATTCCTCTCGCCCTCTCCCGGCCTCGCCAGCATCTCTCCTCCCCCCGCTGGCTTCGACCTCCCCCAGCCTCCCCATCTTCAGCTCAGTCTCCTCCCCCTGGCTCCTCTCCCCTCCCCTCAGCCTCACCCCACTCCCTGCCAGCATCCCAGGGTTTCTTTCCACCCTGGGGGTCTCTGTGCCTCTCATCCTCCTCTCTACTTGCCTCCTCCCTCATCGCAGGTTGAGCAGGCACCCATCCTTTTCTGCCCAGGCATCCCCGCCCCCCAACGCTGTCACCGCCACTGTCTCTTCTTCCTCGTCTTCTCCTCTCCCCACCCTCTCCTCTCCTCTCTTCTCCCTGCCCCTTTAAATCTGCCTGGCCCAGCCTCCCCCGTGATGCTGGGATGGAGCAAACATTGATTTGCGCTGGGATGGAATCAGAATTTTGATTTTTTTTTTCCTCTCCCAACCATAAGAAGAAGAAAATAATAAAAACACCCCCTCTTGATAGCCCCCTCTCTCTTCCCATCCAGCTCCCAGCTCCTCTTCCTGACCTCCATCCAAGGCAGATTTTTTTCCCCTACACTATTCTCATCTCCCCCTACCCCTGCCACCACCTCGCGCGCCCCCCACTGCCTGCTCCTCCGGCTGGGGAGAGAGGGGACTCTCTCCTGCGGCTCCCCCACCTGGGCTCTCCGGGTTGGAGCAGTCTCTCCGGAAGGGGAGGGGGCTTGTCTTGCCTGGGCGAGGTGGGAGTGGAGGTGTCCTGCCATGGATGCTGTGCCTGGGAGGCAGCCTGAGCCCCAGTCCACATGGTGAGTAACCTGCCCCCTCCCTTCTGCCCGTCTGCCCATCCGCACCCTCGCCTTTCCCCTGCAGAGCCTCCCCCATCCTTTCCCCCACCATATCCTCTGCCCACCTTGCTCCGATCTCCCCCTTATGTTTTCAACCCACCCACACCCCCGACCTTTGCCAGGGAAGCCAAAGAACCGGGGTAGAGGGGTCCTGACAGCAGCCAGGGAAGCGGGTGGCTTACGATTCTGCCCAGCCCCCTCCCAGGACACCCCCTCCCCCCGCAACTGTCATCCTCACTCGATGCTTTGGGGTTCCAGGTTGGAGAAGTGGCACTCCTGCTTGGGGTTAGGACCCCAAGCCCTGGGAGGGGCCCTCTACAAGAACGGAGGATGGGGGAGCCCCGTGCCTCCAAAGCTTGGGAGCTGCTGGAAGATGCTGCTGAAGGGTGGGGGGTTGGGGGGCGGTGCTGAGGCTCCGGAGCCACTGGGCCAGGGAGCGACGGGCAAAGAGGAGGGGCCTCGCTCGCCACTTCCCCCCTCTTTCTCCGCAGCCACTCAGGATGAGGGTCCGGCCCTGCCTGCCCGCGCTGGGCGCCCCCTGCCTGGCCCCGGTCTAACTGCCCCCGCCCCCAGGCCTCGCCCGGCTCCCAGGCCCCCAGCCGGCTTCTCCAGCCCCAGGATGCGCTGAGCCACCGGGGGGCTGAGGCCGCGCCAACTACATGCATGTCCCCCGGGGGCAAGTTCGACTTTGACGACGGGGGCTGCTACGTGGGGGGCTGGGAGGCGGGGCGGGCACATGGCTACGGCGTGTGCACGGGGCCCGGCGCCCAGGGCGAGTACAGCGGCTGCTGGGCGCAGGGCTTCGAGTCACTGGGCGTCTTCACGGGGCCCGGCGGACACAGCTACCAGGGCCACTGGCAGCAGGGCAAGCGCGAAGGGCTGGGCGTGGAGCGCAAGAGCCGCTGGACGTACCGCGGCGAGTGGCTGGGCGGGCTGAAGGGGCGCAGCGGTGTGTGGGAGAGCGTGTCCGGCCTGCGCTACGCCGGGCTCTGGAAGGACGGCTTCCAGGACGGCTACGGCACCGAGACCTACTCCGACGGAGGTGCGGGGCCCTGCCCACTACTGTCTGTCTGCTCGTCCGCGTGCGCCTCCCCGCTGGCCTGCCCCGCGTATGCCTTCCCCAGCCATACAACCCCCGGTGCCCCGCTGTTATCCTACACGCCTCCCCTATCAATATGCGCCCCTGCGCCCATCTTTCTGCCCTCTCCTCCCATCATCACACACGCCTTCCTTATTTGTCTGTCCCCTGCCTGATTTTCCCTCTTCCCAATCTGCCTGCCCTCACCCCTTCCCTGTCTGCCTGAGCCTCACACCCCGCATCTACCTAACCCTCACACACACCCTGTCTGCCTGTCCCACACACCTCCCCTCTCCACCTGCCTGTCCCTAACACCTCTGCTCTGCCTGTCCCCTCACATTTCCTCAGTCAGCCCTTGACAATTCTCTTTGCTTGTCATATGCCATCTATACAACCCCGTCAACCTGTCCCTCACACCCTCTGGACTGTCTGTCCTTCACACACCCCAGCCTGTCTGTCCCTCCCCCTTTCCCCTGTCTACCTGCACGGCCCTAATCCACGGATCTCCCACTCCCTGCCTGTCTTCCCTCTGCTCTTCCACACCTTCCGACCCCACCTGGCCTGTCCCCGGCTCCTAGTGCCCTTCCCCGACCTCCACGCCAGTTGCTCCCACCCGACTCTTAGGCTTCCAGGGGCGCATGGGGCTGGGGGTGGCAAGGAGCGGCGGGTCCTGACTCTTTCTCTCCCTCCTACCCCGCCCCGCGCAGGCACCTACCAGGGCCAGTGGCAGGCTGGGAAGCGCCACGGCTACGGGGTGCGCCAGAGTGTGCCCTACCATCAGGCGGCGCTGCTGCGCTCGCCCCGCCGCACCTCCCTGGACTCGGGCCACAGCGATCCCCCGACGCCGCCCCCGCCCCTGCCCCTGACCGGCGACGAGGGAGGCAGCCCGGCCTCCGGCTCCCGGGGAGGCTTCGTGCTGGCCGGGCCTGGGGATGCTGACAGCGCGGCCTGCCGAAAGCGCACCCCCGCGGCCGGCGGGTTCTTCCGCCGCTCGCTGCTGCTCAGCGGGCTTCGGGCGGGCGGGCGCCGAAGCTCCTTGGGCAGCAAGAGGGGCTCCCTGCGCAGCGAGGTGAGCAGCGAGGTGGGCAGCACGGGACCCCCAGGCTCCGAGGCCAGCGGGCCCCCGGCCCCGGCGCCGCCCGCCCTCATCGAGGGCTCGGCCACTGAGGTGTATGCGGGCGAATGGCGCGCCGACCGGCGCAGCGGCTACGGCGTGAGCCAGCGCTCCAACGGGCTGCGCTACGAGGGCGAGTGGCTGGGCAACCGGCGGCACGGCTACGGGCGCACCACTCGCCCCGACGGCTCCCGCGAGGAGGGCAAGTACAAGCGCAACCGGCTGGTGCACGGGGGGCGCGTGCGCAGCCTTCTTCCTCTGGCCCTTCGGCGGGGCAAAGTCAAGGAGAAGGTGGACAGGGCCGTCGAGGGCGCCCGTCGAGCCGTGAGCGCTGCCCGCCAGCGCCAGGAGATCGCCGCTGCCAGGTGGGCACCCGGTGCAGAGGCCGTAGCGGGGTTAAGGGGAGAAGGTACCCTGGGGATAAGGAAGGGGGCGATGCCTAAAGGAGGGAGGACCAAGACACAAGGCCTAGGGCCCGGTGGGGAAGAGCAGGCCTAGGGCCAGGCATTTGTAGCCCTGGGTATTTGAGGTGTTTATATCTGAGGCTACAGGTGGACGTGGGTGTAACTGTGGGTGGCTGGGTATTTGAGGAAAGCCCTGTTAGACTGTAAGCGTGTCTCAGTGTCTTTTGTGGGGATGTGTGTCGTTGTGTGTGGGAGTAGCAATGAGCGCTGCCTTGTGCCGGCCCAGGAAACCTCTTGGAACTCAGACATATCGCTAGTCTTCCTCTTCTTGTAGCTGATCCGGCCTCCAGGACTCTGCTGCTGGGAGCAGCAGCCCCCAGCAGAGAGACAGGGAGCGTACATTAGTAACCACATCCAAGCCAGCCCACAGTCTGCTATCATTTCAGCCTTAGGCCTTGGGAAGGTCTAGTTTGTACAGCTGATCTATCCACCTGAAAAGATAGTCCCTCTCAGCCTTGTCTCTTCTGCCTCCCTTAACCCAACGGATAAAGGTTGAAGGGGAGGAGACTTGCCTATAAATGAAATTTTCTTTCTGCAAATCAGATTACATTTCATGCATCAGGAACCTCATTATCTAAAGCAGTGCAGTCCAGTAGGAATATAATGTAAGCCTAGTACATAATTTTGAATCTTCTAGTAGCAGTATGAAAAAATTACAAAGAAACAAATGAAATTAATTTAAATAATATATTTTTATTTAACCCGATATATCCAAAATATTATCATTTCAACCTAAAATCAATATGAAATAATTAAGGAGAGATTTTACATCCCCCCCCATTTTTCTTAAGTCTTTGAAATCTAATATGTATTTTGCACTTAGAGCACATCATTCAATTTAGACTCGCCACATTTTAAGTGCTTAATAGCTGCATATGGCTTGTGACTAAAGAAAACCAAAAATCTATTTGTGAGGAGTTCGTAAGCCCCTGATTTATACAATTTACACATAGGAATTTTTAGATATTGGTTTTTCTTTAAAAGGGAGGGCACAGTTGAAGGATCTTGTTTGAATTTGAGAGTGTTTCAGAGGATGAAAAGTCAAGATATGTCCAAGTATGCTTCAGTGAGTTTGTAAAATGGGTGACAAGGGGTGTGTGTGTGTGTGTGTGTGTGTGTGTGAGTAAACAGGTCATATCCAGAGTAGACGCCTGAACCAGAGAATGTCTATCTGTAGATATATCCGAGTGTCTGGATGGTTAGAGTCCAGGGCCTTAAGCCAGGGAAGGGGGAGGGCAGAGCACCAGGGAGCACTTCAGGCTGGATGGGGAGTGGGCATGTGCAGGAAAAACTGATCTCAGTAGCCAGAAAGATCAGGCAGTGGGAGGAGGCTGGTTGGTCTCCCCAGCAACAGGCCTGGCAAACCTGATTGGCTGCTGGTTGCCATGGAAACAGCAGGGCCCCAGCAGTAGGTGCCTCTGCCAGGTAGCCTGAGCCTGGCCTGATGCCTGAGCACTGACTGGGTCTACCGGCTAGGATTTGAGCAACCATACCCTCCAAAGTCAAAAATACAGGACCTTGTCAATGTTGCAGTTTCTTGGCTGCCGACAGAACTCAATGCAACCCAAAACTGTGATCCTCATCCCCTGCCTTAAGCTCTGAGACCAGCTCAGTTTCAGGACAGGGCTAGGCGTATAGATCCTGAAAGCCCTAAGACAGAAGAGCAGGGTTATCTGAGATCCCTCCATGCAGGTTCTAAAGGTCTTGACCCACCAGGTTTGAGGGGAGGAGGCTGACCATATCTCCCAAGGTATATTGAGAGGAAGTAGACCTAAGATGACAGGGGACACCATGACCCTTCTCCCTACCCCCATACCCAGATTGGTTTCTTAGACCAGATACAACAGGCCCAGGGCCAGAGGGAGTCATGGGTCTTGATGCATTCAAGCCCCTGGCAAGTATAGCTGATTACCTCTACCTCTGATCCTTTACGCCCCACCTTCAGTCAAGATTACAGAACTAATTTAGTAATTACAAGGCATCGGGGTGGGATAGGGAGGGTTGGAGGGAGACGCAAGAGGGAGGAGATATGGGGATATGTATATGTATAGCTGATTCACTTTGTGATACAGCAGAAACTAACGCACCATTGTAAAGCAATTATACTCCAATAAAGATGTTAAATAATAATAGTAATTACAAGGCATCTATGATTAACAGCAGAAGGTAAAAGGGAAGGGAAAATTGAGGAAACATCTGACATCAGATGGAGAATTGAGAAAAACCAGAGGGGAAAGGATTGATAATGCTTCAAGGTTACCTGTAACTAAGGAGCAGAGCAGGGTTGAAGGGGGGTTGTGGAAGGGAGATGAAGAGCTCACCTCTTAGAAGGTGTAATCACAATGGTGAGAAAGCATGCATGTTAGCAGGGAGAGGGAATAGGTAGTAGCAGAAAGGGGAGACCCACCCTTACTCCAGTTCCAGAGCTCAGAAATGAGGAAATGGGGCAGGGGGCAGTGGCAGTGATCGGGGGCAGGGAGAACGATGTGATAACAGAAGTGGCTGAAGAAAACAAGATGTAAAATTCTCATAACAAGAGGTAGCAACACAGCAAAGAGGCATAGCTTGTGAGCACCAAGCAGGTGCAGCCGCAGAGAGATGTGCTAAGAGAGTGAGGCCTCATTTGTCACTGGGAGGGAGCAGGACAGGGATGGAATAACAGAGTTGAGGGCAGTGGGGAGGGCCTGGCCCTGCAGCTGGAGGAAGGGAAGTGTTACTACTGGATGGAATGGTGGAGGGAGTGAGAGAGGAGCAGGAAGGTGTGATGACAGCAAGCGTGGCCCAGATCTAGGGGAGGAAACCGAAGGCCGGCTGCCCTGCCGGGGAAGGGGAGCAGCTGGCAGAGTGTGAGCAAGGGTGAGGAGTCCAGAGGTGAGCTCAGATCTGGGGGGTGTGATGCAGTGGGGACCTGGGCCAAGGGACTGGAGTAGGTCTGTTAAGACAGTGTCCCTGGAACCCAACAGGGCAGCAGACGCCCTTCTAAAGGCAGTGGCAGCCAGCAGTGTCGCCGAGAAGGCTGTGGAGGCAGCTCGAATGGCCAAACTGATAGCCCAGGACCTGCAGCCCATGTTGGAGGCCCCAGGTGAGGCGTGGGCAGCCTGGGGCGGGGCCGGGGGAGGGGGTGGCTTCCTGGGGAGCTGGGGGGCCTGGGCATGGAGAAAGGGGAAGGGAATCCTTGCAGGGGACGGGGGCGGGAAAGGCCAGGGTATGAGGATCTACGGGGACAGGGGGTGGGGACCAGGCCCAGCTGTTTGAGGAGCGAAGTAGGAATTTATGAAATAGGGTCATAGGACTAGGGGGTTGGGGTCTGGCAATGAGAGGCTGTAAACCTGGGGGTACCAGAGTCCTGGGAGGCGCCCAGGCAGGGGGATACAGCTGTAGCTTCTGCAGCCCAAGGCCAGTTCGTCCCCTCTGATTCTTAGCTATCCCTGCCCCAGGCCGCAGACCCAGGCAGGACTCAGAAGGTTCTGACACAGAGCCCTTGGATGAGGACAGCCCTGGGGTGTACGAGAATGGACTGACCCCCTCAGAGGGCTCCCCTGAACTGCCCAGCAGCCCTGCCTCCTCCCGCCAACCCTGGCGACCCCCTGCCTGCCGGAGCCCACTGCCTTCTGGAGGGGACCGAGGTCCCTTCTCCAGCCCCAAAGCTTGGCCTGAGGAGTGGGGGGGCCCCGGTGAGCAGGCAGAAGAACTAGCTGGCTATGAGGCAGAGGATGAGGCTGGGCTGCAGGGACCAGAGCCCAGAGATGGCTCCCCACTCCTCGGAGGCTGCAGCGACAGTTCCGGAAGTCTTCGAGAGGAGGAAGGGGAGGATGAAGAGCCCTTGCTCCAGATGAGGACCCCAGGGCGCTCGGAGCCGGAGCCCACAGCCTTGCCAGTCCTGAGGGGCCTGTCCTCGAGGGGTCCTGAAGCCGGGTGCCTGATGGAAGAGGCTGAGGAGGCTGCTGCGTCCGAGAGGCCCGCCCAGCCGGTGAGAGACTCTCCCCTCCCCGACTCTGCCCTGTGCCCTCTGAGTCTCCCATCCTTCCTGGTCCCTCTTATCAAAGCCTGGCCTCTCATCCTTTCCAGACTTCTCTCTGATCCCCTGAGGGGCTTTGATTTGCACTTAGCTTCCTTTTTGCCTGCCCAGTCTTGGACTATATCCCACCTCAAAAAAATAGAGAATTTGCAAGCTGGAAGGAACCTTAGAGACCTTCACGTCCAACTCCCTCATTTGACACACGGGAGGACTGAGGCACTTACAGTAACTCACCAAGGTTACGAATAATTAACAGTACAGCCAGAACATCTTTGCCTGCTCTCCTTTCATATCATTTCCGGCTCCTGGTTTCCTACTCCACCTCCACCCCCACCTCCACACTTTCTCTCTTTGGTGCCCAGAAATAAAAAAGGAAAAGCTTGTTCCCTCCCTACCCTGACTCTCCCTCCCTCTCCTGGGAAGAAGAGAAATAGGGAAGAAGGCAGAAAACAGGGAGGGGTGGAGTTTCCCCAGTACCCTCCACTCTGATTGGACTCCAGGCCTTCTCCTGTCTCCTAGCAACCACATCCTCACCCCTTCATCCCCTCTCTGCTTCACTGCAGTAAAGGCTGCTGCTGCCAACGTCTGATACTAAGGCCAGGCACCTTCTGCCTGGGCCACGTGCTGCAGGGAGGGGAGTGGAAGGAGAAGGGAGGATGGGCTGACTTGAGGGAGCCAGAGGGAAGGTGGGGCCCTGCCTGGGAGCAGAGGAATGTTTTGCCATCCAAAGCAAAGGTTGGAGATTTCCCTGCTCTGGCCTCTGAGGAGAGGTGCCTGGGACCCTTCTGCTTTGCCACCTCAGCCAGGGCAGGAAGGTGGGACCCGTCGCTGGACCCGGTCCTCAGGCACTGAGACTGCATTTCCCCCCATCTCTCTAGGGAGCTGCCAACCCGTTGGTGGTGGGAGCCGTGGCCCTCCTGGACCTCAGCCTGGCATTCCTGTTCTCCCAGCTCCTCACCTGAGGCTCCTGCCTGGCCTAGTTCTGGCTTTGGTTTGCTGCCTCTTCACTCCTCTGACCTGCCTTTTTCTCTTTTCTTCCTCCTGGTTGTTTTTTCTCTTTTCTTTCTCTTCTCGCTTCCCTTTCTTTTCTGTCCCCCTCTGGTTTTCTCTCTTGTTTTTTCTTTCCCTCTCTCCTTTCAGATTCTCTCATCCCTCCTGGCTCTGTCTCCGTCCTCCTCACTCCCTTCCCCACCCACCCCTTCTCTCTCCCTTCTCTCCTCTCTCTAGATTGTTTACATATGAAGGGCTTTTCTCGCTCAGAGTCGCTCTCTTCTCTGAGACACACAATTCTAAGTCAGACCATTGCCCCACACCCTCCCTGCCTTTTCTTTAGACCTGAACTTGGATGAGGGTTGGGGTTTGGGGTCCTGAGGAGTCTCCCAGAAGCTGAGCAGAAAGGAAGGAGAAAATGGAGAAGGGGTATACTCTAGACGGGAGAAGACTGTATCCTGGGCGAGGCACTGGCCGTGCTGCTGTGACTCCCTGACCCAAGGGGCCTGGCGTCCCTCTGAGGCCTAGTGATAAAGCTGGAGGGGGTGCAGCCTCCATCTCTGACGTTGGAGGATCCTACCTCACCTCCAAGCACTGAGCTAGGTTCTTCCCGAGCTCCATCCTTCCCTGAAGGAGATGAGGGGAAGGAAAAGTAGGATGGCTCCCCAGCATCTTCTCCCTCTTTCTTTCCTCAACAGCCAGCCCCTCATCCAACCCCCTAGGGTGGCATGCCACGTCAAGAGCAATGTGTAAAGGAAAGAGAATGTCCAATGCGGCCAAGCCCACCCTCTCCCACCTTTCTCTCTCCCCCTAAAAGTTTGTTTGGTTGGTCTGGACTCACGTGTGGCCTTTGATTAAATTTCTAAGGGACCTGAAGGAGGCATTTCTACTGCAGAGGGTTAGAGGCACCTGAGCAAGGACCCCACTCCCCAACTCTGGCAGTAGTGGCTGGGAAGGCATTTCTGGAGAACAAACCAGACAAGCTAATAAGAAATCACAGGGCAGCAGAAGCTGTTTAGTAGTCCCTAAGTGGGTTATGTCCCTTCCCCCATCATATCAGAATCTTGTGAAATGGGAAACCAACAGAAGGAGGGGATCAAAGGAAGCCAGTCTCTCACACACTTTCCAGGCACAGCAGAGGTGAGAGTCAAACCCGGGCGAGAGGTGGGTGGAGAGCCCTGTTTGAGGTTGTGGCTGATCCCTGGTACTAGCTTTTCCCCTGGGGGCAGGAAGCCCTAGGAAGAGGGTACTGTAGGGTCCCCAGAGGATCTTTCCTCCCTCCCCTGCATGAGGCAGAGGCAAGCTGCCTGCCAACCCCCTCCCTCAAGGAATGGCCTTGCCTGGGAATGCCCACCACACACAAACTCTTCTTTTTTTCTAGTCAAACTCTGTTTACTCCTTGGCCTGCCTCCCTCTTCCTCCCCTCTCAACCTTTACTTCTAATTTGTATTTCATGGAATTTGGGATTGAAGTTAAACTACAACAGTGCCACCAACACCAAGTCTTGCAGGAAAAAAAATATACAAAGAAATTTAACAAAAAAAAATATATTAATAAAAAATTTCAAAAAAAGGGGGGGGAAATTGTCCTCTCCTTTGGGTGTGATGGCTTCAAACCAAGCTCTCAGAGGCTCTCCGGGTAAAGGAGCCCTCTCGGGGACCCCCAGGCCTGTTATTACACTCTCGCCGGCCCTAAATAGTTAAGAGTTCTTTCCCCTCAACTCCAAACCAGGAAGGCCTGAGCTAGAGGATTCAAGACTGCTCTGCCGGTCGGTTCAGGAGGGGCGGGGTCCCGTGATGGGGGCGGGGAGAGGGAAGGACCAGACCAAGTCCCAACGCTCGACGGGGCTAGTACCAGGAAGCGCTGTGGGGAGAGGAGCGGAGTTGAGACTGAAGCCAGGTGAGGCTGGCGTTAGGGCTGGCGTCCTGGTGTGGGGAAGCTGAGGCCGCCTGAGAAGTGAACGGCGGTTCCGGAGGAAGAAATAGCGCTGGGCTCTAGAAGGAAGGGAATGGCTAACCTAGAGATGGGAAACCAGGTGTACACTGAGGGAAAAGAGGTGGGGCGGGGGGGGGGCGGAAATAGGCGGGGTTCCGGCGCATGCTCGGTAGCAACGGGCGTGGAGTGGGGCGGGGACGCATGCGTAGTGGAGGTCTCCTTCCGCGGTGAGGAGGGGGCGGAATTGGGGGACCCGCGTGGGGAAAGGGCTCAGTTTTAGGGTAGCGGTGGGACCCAAGCCCTAAGGAACTTGGTACAGGGCAAGCCTGTGCAGAAAGGCCAGACGCTTCCAGCCAGAGGGTTAAAGCCCTCTCCGCTCCCGGGCTTTGCCCCCAGGATGGTGGCGTCCTCGTCCTTGCTGAAGCTTCGGGATCTAATCCAGGAGATTCGTGAGGCCAAGACCCAGGCCCAGGAGCGGGAGGTGATCCAAAAGGAGTGCGCCCACATCCGGGCCTCCTTCCGCGATGGGGACCCTCTGCACAGGCACCGCCAGCTGGCCAAACTGCTCTACGTCCACCTGTTAGGCTACCCCGCCCACTTTGGACAGGTACCGGGCAGGGACGCCTCCCTTCTAAGTTTGATGAGAGAAGCTAGTGGAGCACCGTCTCGGACCCCTCACCTATTTGTGTCCCGATTTCTTTATTCTACAAAGCTTCTGAGCCCTCACAGTATGCACCGCAGACCTCCTTCCGCAGTATAACCCCAACTGGTCATCAGCTGGGCTGAACCCTTCATTCTCTGGCCAGCGCCATTCAGGGCACTTCCTCCTCTCTTCCCATCCTCCTGTTTCCTTGAAACTACCCACTAACTGAATCTCCTAGACCTCTCTTCTTGTTGACGGGAGGGTCATGGGATATGCTGCCCTCACAGATTAATCTGGTGTAAAGGAGGAAAATGGAAAAGGGACGTTAGTACCTCTGGTTTCACCCCTGCCCCTTCCTGGTCTGCCCCCTTCCCTGTAGATGGAGTGCCTGAAACTGATCGCCTCCCCCAGGTTCACAGACAAGAGGGTGGGCTACCTGGGGGCCATGCTTCTACTGGATGAGAGGCAGGATGCCCACCTGCTCATTACCAACAGCATCAAGAAGTGAGAGAGTTCTGGGAAGCGCTTGGAATCAGGGAGATGGGAGAGTGGGGAACTGGGAAATCCCAGGGGGTTGCCTGCTGTAGGTACTGGGAAGGGCTGGGTTTTTCAGAGGCTCGACTGACCATCCTCCCAAAACTGTGCAGTGACCTGAGCCAAGGGATTCAGGCTGTACAAGGCCTGGCCCTGTGCACTCTGAGTGCCACGGGCTCTGCTGAGATGTGCCGGGACTTGGCCACTGAGGTGGAGAAACTGCTCCTGCAGCCTAGTGCCTATGTGCGCAAGAAGGTGAGATGGCAGGTTCTAGGCACTTGCGCCTCCAGAAACTGTCCCCTGTCTGCCACGTGGCAGAGGTGTGGAGGGCAGTCCATCCCAGCAGACCCCTCCCCTTCTGAGACCCCTGACCTCTGCAGGCTGTTCTGACTGCAGTGCACATGATCCGGAAGGTCCCTGAGCTCTCCAACATCTTCCTCCCACCCTGTGCCCAACTGCTTCATGAACACCACCACGGTAAGGCCATGGGGCTCCTCGTCCCCTGCCTCAGCTCTGGCTGTGGACAGAAGGGAGACGTGGGATGGGAACAGCAGCTCCTAGGAGAAGGGTGGCACGTGCACACAAACACACACACGCAGTAGACTCCCCTGTACTCCGGCCCACCACTCACTTCCCCCACCCTGACCCAGGCATCCTGCTGGGCACCATCACGCTGATCACGGAACTCTGCGAACGAAGCCCTGCGGCCCTCAAGCACTTTCGAAAGGTGGGCTGGCGAAGGGGCGGGCCCCGGGCCAGGAAGAAAAGGGCAGTAGGGTTGGAATGGGGCTGAAGATTGAGAGGATTAGGAAGAATGCTCAGACCAGGCACTGCCCTCTCTCCAGATGGTGCCCCAGCTGGTGCACATCCTCCGGACTCTGGTGACGTCGGGATACTCCACAGAACACAGCATATCTGGAGTCAGCGACCCCTTCCTGCAGGTGGGCTGACCCTTCCCTGCTATATCCCTAGAACAAAGAGCTTAGTAAGCCCATGGCTAGTGGTCGCTTCCCAGAGAACACGTGGGCTCAGTCAGTGTCTTGGGCGGGAGGGTGGCAGGCACCAGGTTCTCCCAGGACCATTGTGGGGAGGGGGATGCCTGAAGGCCAGAAAATCCAGTTTGGTAACAATATGTTTAAAAAGCCTGTCCTCAAATCCCCTGGCCTCACACACCTCTGAACCCCTCCCAGGGCCCAAGGGACCAGTGGAGGTGGGGGGAGGGCCAGGGAGGTTCTCGGGAACCAGCCAAACCCCTCACAACGCTCTCCTCAGTGCTGGACTTTTCTCCTCAGCCCCACGACTCCTTCCCCTAAGAACCACCCCCCCAACCTTTAACCCAATTTCAGGTCCAGATACTTCGTCTGCTTCGGATTCTGGGCCGGAACCACGAGGAGAGCAGTGAGACCATGAATGACTTGCTGGCCCAGGTGGGGGTGGGGTTGCCAGTTAAGTGTGTTGCTCTGTGATCCCACTGGCCCTGCGCATCCCTCACATGACCACTCGCCATGCGGTGGCCATGTGATAACGTCTCCATTTCCCTCTGGACCGGGATCTCCCTGAGGACAGGGACACAGTCTGTCTCAGTGCAGTAGCCCCTGGCACATAGCGGGAGCTCAGGGAACCTTGTTAGCTGTTTGAGGGGTGATATGATGGAGACCTTTCAGAGACCTGAGGAGAGGACGGAGCCCCTTAGAATGCATCTTCTCTCGCATCCACACAGGTAGCCACGAACACAGACACCAGCCGAAATGCGGGCAACGCGGTCCTGTTTGAGACGGTGCTCACCATCATGGACATTCGCTCTGCAGCAGGCCTGCGGGTACCCTTCCGTGTGCCCCTCCCCCCTGGGGCCCCTCCCACCCGCCCCGGCCAGGCAGAAAGGTCCTGTTCACTGGTTTCTCCTCCCCACCCTGGTCATCCTGTGCCACGCAGTCCCCACTCCTGAATGAGCAGGTTGCTCCTTCCCTGACCGTCCCCAACCTCTGCCTCCGTAGGTTCTAGCTGTCAACATTCTTGGCCGCTTCCTGCTCAACAGTGACAGGAACATTAGGTAATAGGCCCAGGTGTCTGGCTGGGCTGTGTCACTGAGCCCTGGGTCCTCTGCCCTCCTTCTTCCAGAGTCTCCGGATTCACCAGCCTCTTATTCCTATACCCAGGGCAGGACGGGGTCGGGGAGGGCTGACGGCCATGGCATGACAGGGCCTCTCCTGCTCTGGCCAGGTACGTAGCCCTGACGTCCTTGCTGAGGCTGGTGCAGTCTGATCACAGTGCTGTGCAGCGGCACCGCCCCACCGTGGTGGAATGTCTACGGGAACCTGATGTGTCCCTCAGCCGGTGAGCAGGACAGAGGAACGAGAGGGCGGGGCAGAGGGCCCAGCACCTGGTGGCCAAGACCCAGGCCAGCTCAGAGCAGCTGGAGAAAGGGGACTAAGGAGACAGGTGCCTGGGGAAGCGGGGGCCTGAGGCATGTCATAGGGTGACCTGGGTTACCTTGTATAAACACACCTCTCTCCTGCCAGGCGGGCCTTGGAACTGAGCCTGGCTCTGGTGAATAGCTCCAACGTGCAAGCCATGACACAGGAGCTGCAGGGTTTTCTGGAGTCCTGCCCCCCTGATCTACAGGCCGACTGTGCCTCAGGCATCCTGCTGGCAGCAGAGAGGTGAGGGGATGGGTGCCCAGGAGGCAGAGAGGGTGGAATCCAGGGACCGTCAGCACCAGGACTGAAGAGCCATATGTCCCCTAGGTTTGCCCCAACCAAGCGGTGGCACATAGACACCACCCTACGTGTGCTGATGACGGTGAGGCGGGGGCTGGACTGAGAGCTGGGCGGGAGCATGCAGGGTTCACCACACTGACTCAGCCACGTTCACCCCTCCAGGCAGGCACCCATGTGCGCGATGACGCAGTGGCCAACCTGACCCAGCTGATTGGGGGCGCCCAGGAGCTCCATGCCTACTCTGTGCGCCGTCTCTACAGCGCCCTGGCTGAGGACATCTCCCAGGTACTGCTCCCACCACCAGGCCTGGGGCTGCCCAGCCCTTCCTGGGCCACCTGCTCCATATATCTGATTCCCAACTGTTTTTCCCTCAGGGTCACAGCTCTCTACTTAGCAGAGGAGACACTCAAAGACAGAGCCCTGTTTGTAGTTAGAACACCTGGACTTCTGTCCTGGTTCTGACACCTACTGTCTGTGCAACCACAGATGACTCATTTACCTTCATGCTAGGTCCACTCCGCATTCTACCCTGCCTATCTCCCGGAGCTGCCTTGATCAAATGAGATAGATAAAAGCTCTTTCTGCATGTATTAGGTTGTTTTTTTTTTTTTTTAATGTGGGATCTTAGTTCCCAACCAGGGATCGAACCCGTGCCCCCTGCATTGGAAGCATGGCATCTTAACCACTGGACTGCCAGGGAAGTCCCCCATAGGTATTTTTTTGGCTGCATTGGGTCTTTGTTGCTGCGCGTGGGCTTTCTCTCTAGTTGCAGCGAGCGGGGGCTACTCTTCGTTGCGGTGTGCGGCTTCTCATTGCAGTGGCTTCTCTTGTTGTGGAGCAGGGCTCTAGGGCACACAGGCTTCCGTAGTTGTAGCATGCGGGCTCAGTAGTTGTGGTTCATGGACTCTAGAGCGCAGGCTCAGTAGTTGTGGCGCACGGGCTCAGTTGCTCCGCGGCATGTGGGATCTTCCCGGGCCAGGGCTCGAGCCCATGTCCCCTACATTGGCATGCAGATTCTTAACCGGTGTGCCCCGGTTTTATTATTACCTTGAATGCTGAGTGAATTCACAGATGCCAACCAGTATAGCCCCCTTTCCATATTACTTTAGTAGGCTAGGCAGAAACCACCCACCCCTTTCTCAAGGGAGGACCCCCCGTCACTTCTCCCCATCCTTGCTGCACCCCTTGTGGTTAGGCCATGTAGGTTTGTTTTTGTTTTTGCATTACTTTCTGAATTTTATTCTAGGATACTTTTTTAAATTGAAATATAGTTGATTTACAATATTGTGTTAGTTTTAGGTGTACAACAAAGTGATTCAGTTATACATACATATTTTAAGATTACTTTCCATTATAGGTTAGTACAAGATATTGAATATAGTTCCCTGTGCTATACAGTAAATCCTTGCTTATTTATTTTACATATAGTAGTTTGTATCTGTTAATCCCATACTCCTTATTTATCCTTCCCACTCCCCCTTCCCCTTTGGTAACCATAAGTTTGTTTTCTATGTCTGTGAGTCTGTTTCTGTTTTGTATATAGATTCATTTTTATTACTTTTTAGATTCCACATACAAGTGATATCATACAATGTTTGTCTTTCTATGTCTGGCTTAATTTAGTACGATAATCTGTAGGTCCATCCTAGGCCATGTAGTTCTGAAACTTGGCCACCAGAGGGCAGAGGAAGCCCAGGAGCCAGGACAGAGCTGGGAGCGAATTAACAAAACTGCTCATAACTGCTCCCTGTGCTGAGGCCCCTCCCTTTCCCCACCCCTCCAAACTCCACCATCTCTGCACTGCCTAAAGGATGTCATGGGGTCTGGAAGTGAGGAGGGGACATAGACACAGGCCCATCATGTTTCTCATCCCATGCAGCAACCGCTGGTGCAGGTGGCAACCTGGTGCATCGGGGAATATGGGGACCTCCTGCTGGAAGGGAGCTGTGAGGAAACTGAGCCCCTGCAGGTAGGTCCTGCATTGAGGATACACTGAGGAGGGACATACCAGGGGAGGCAGGGCTGGCCCCAGGGTCACTCCCTGTGTCCCCCTGGAAGGTGGAGGAAGAAGAGGTGTTGGCACTGCTGGAAAGGGTGCTGCAGTCCCATATGTCCCTGCCGGCCACCCGAGGATATGCCCTCACAGCCCTCGTGAAGCTCAGCACCCGGCTCCGTGGGGACAACAAGTAAGAGTGGGTCCCAACCCCTCCCACAGAGCCTCTTCTTGGTGCCTCCATTGAGAGATGTCCCTTCACTGTGCCCCCCAGTTTCTGAGTTTCTGTCCAGGCCCACACCCCGATCCCCACTCCTCCGTCCTTAGCTTCTTCCTTTTTTTTTTTCTTTTTGCAATATGCGGGCCTTTCACTGTTGTGGCCTTTCCCGCTGCGGAGCACAGGCTCCGGACGCGCAGGCCCAGCGGCCATGGCCCACGGGCCCAGCTGCTCCGCGGCATGCGGGATCCTCCTGGACCGGGGCACGAACCCGCGTCCCCTGCATTGGCAGGCGTACTCTCAACCACTGCGCCACCAGGGAAGCCCAGCTTCTTCCTTTTGAGCCAAGAATCATGGGTATCTCCGTGGTCTGTGGGGCCTCTTCCTTTCTTGCCGCATCCTGAAGGTGAAGGGCATGGCAGACGAGCCTTCCCACTCACGCACCACCCTGCGGCCCAGCCGCATCCGCCAGGTTGTGTCCATCTACAGCAGCTGCCTGGACGTGGAGTTGCAGCAGCGGGCGGTGGAGTATAACACCCTCTTCCGGAAGTATGACCACATGAGGTGTGTGCGCCACTCTGCCGCAGTGTGGGACCCAACCCCTGGCCCGCTCCCCGCTGTCCCTTTCTGGGTGGAGGGGTCTCATCCTCACCTGTGTTCTTCCTCATCCAGTCAGAGCCTCCTACTCACAGTTCACTGAAGCTAAGTGGGCTTCCCACCATCCTTGTTCATCTGAAGGCCAGCAAGACTGTGCCACCTTAGGAAATCAGAGGGGCACTTCTGACCCACCATGTGCCCAGGACTCCCCGTGTTCTTACCCCTCCTCCCACGTGCCTCTTGCGCAAAGCCCAGGGTCTACCCAGAGGGATACACCTGCATTCCATCCTCCCAGGGCTGCCATCCTGGAAAAGATACCTCTTGTGGAGCGAGGTAGCTCTCAGGTTGATGAGGAAGCAAAGGAAAGCAAAGAAACAGCCCAGCTTTCGGAAGCAGCCCCTGTCCCCACAGAACCCGAGGTGAGGAGGCCGGGAGTCCCAGGGGGAAGAGCATGGTCCAGCTTCCATACCCAGCCCTGACACTTCTGCCCTCTCCCCTAGGCCTCAAAGCTCTTGGATCTGTTAGATCTCCTGGATGGCCCTTCTGGGGACGCCCAGCACCCTCCCCCTCTGGATCCCACCCCAGGAGGCGCTTTGATACACCTCCTCAACCTTCCCTGTGCTCCCCCACCCCCTGGTAAGCCTCAGCAAAGGGGAGATGTCTTAAAGAAGGGGCGGTGGAAACAGGCTGCTTCCCCTTCTAAGCCAAGGACAGGTTGATAGCCTCTTCCCTGCTGTGTACCCCCATCACATCCCCATCTTAGTAAAAGGCTTCATTACATCATGCCAGTCTCCTCCTGGACACCCTCCAGTATCTTCCCTTTGTTCCAGACTTCTTACCCTGGCCTGCGGGCCCTGCTTCCTCCCTGCCCACCTCACATGCTTTCCCACTACCCGCTCCACTGGCCCCCTCTCAGCTCCTCAGGCCCTCTCACCTCAAGCCCTTGGCGTTCCTATTCTTTTCACATGGAATGTCCTTTCCCCAGCACATCAAAATGACTGGCTCATTCTCAACCTTCAGGCCTCAGCTAAACTGTCAGATGCCTTCCCCTACCTCTCCTATTTCAGTTAGTTCCCCCCAGTTATCCTGGCATAGTTTGCTTCCTTCAGAGCACCAATTACAGTCTGTGATTGTCTTTCTTGTTTATTGTGTCTCTCCCCCCGACTAGGCTGTTAGCTCCATCAGAGGCCGCATCTTCTCCACTCTGTCACTAGCATCTCGAGCAGGGCCCTGCACCCAATGGGTGCTCGTTTAATTTTTATTGAATGAGTGAACCGTTATCTTCAGCCCATACGCTGAGCCACTTCTTTCTCCCTGCTGTAGCTCCCATCCCACATCTCAGAGTGTTTGAGCGCGAAGGACTACAGCTGGATCTTTCTTTCGTTCGACCCCCTGGAACCCCTACTTTGCTGTTGATCACTGTCACTGCCACCAACACCTCAGGGGGTGATGTCACCCACTTCATCTGCCAGGCCGCTGTGCCCAAGGTTTGTAGAAGACTGGGATTCAGAGGTGGCCTCGGTACTCTAGGAGAAAAGGCCACTAAGTAGAGGAGGTGGGTGGGGGAGAGGATGAGATGAGAAGGGAGTGACTTGCAGAGACAGGCACGTGGGGAGTTATGGGAAGAGGGTTGAAAACTGTTGGGTGTGGAGGGGTTACCTGAGCCCAGCCAGCTCCCTGCGGTGTGCTCCATCCAACCTCCTGTGTTCAGAGTTTCCAGCTGCAGCTACAGGCTCCCAGTGGGGACACAGTTCCAGCTCAGGGTGGCCTTCCGATGACCCAGCTCCTCAGAATCCTCAATCCTAAGAAGGTGAGCTCCAGGAGCCCCCCGAGGCTAAGACCCAGTGAAGGGGGAGTCACTGGTGCTTACCCTGGTCTCTGCTCTCCTATTCCTAGGCCCCCTTGCGGCTGAAGCTGCGCCTCACCTACAACCACTTTGGCCAGTCGGTGCAGGAAATCTTTGAGGTGAACAACTTGCCTGTGGAGACGTGGCAGTAACTCGGCCTTCACTCACAGCCTGAAACCCTCCTGCGTCCCCAAGCCCAGGGGAGCCGCTATCTGAGGACAGCCAGCAGGTGGCAGTCTGGTCCTGTACTTGCCACTGGGGTTGGGGGGCTGCCCCCAACCCTACAAATAGTGAAAGCCCAATAAAGCCTGAGGGGGGAAGCCATACTTGAGGTAGAAAACGTGTGTGAAGCACAGCCAGGGAAGAGCCTTCTTACACAGGAAGTAGGTATCTTGCCCTAAGCCTTTGGAACTGGTTTCAACAAAGAAAGGTTTTCTTTTTACCCCTTTCCAGGCTGGGGGGCAAATGTGCCCCTAAACTTCCACAGGAGGCACTCTACCCTCTGGGCCAGAGCAGGGCACAGGGGCAACATCAAACCAGAATTTCTAGATTTCTAACAGGGACTCCCACCCATTTCCCCAGCCTTCTGCTATTCCCCATACCCCAGGGCAGGGAAATCCCTGCTGCCTCCCCTCATCTCTAACTCAGCTGTAAGGCGGTTTAGGAGCCGCTGGCAGAATCAATGGCATCGACCAAGGGAGGGAGGGTGGCAAGGGATTTTCCTGTGCTTAACTACTGATCACGGCTAAGTGGAAATCCTATAAACACGAGCGGAAATCAATGGAGGCTGCTTAGCGGCCAGGGGAGAGGGGTGGCCCACAGATTGCATCTGACGGATGAGGGAGAGGGGGCAGCCAGGGAGGGCTCCAGGAAGGATAGCTGAGGGTAGGGGGAAGGAACAGGCGGAGCTGGAGAGAGAGGAGTCACCGTGGGAAGGGGAGCCAGAGAGGAAGAGGCACAGTGAGCCCAGGAATGAACCTCATTCGACCCGGAGCTTTCTTCCCCATCGGGCAAGTGACACCCTAGCCCAGTGTCACGTCTGGATCTTCCAGTCCCCTAAGCCTTCTCTGTGGAGCTGTACACTTCTAGCAGGCGCTGATAGTCCTGAGGCCGGAAGCGTTGTAGGTACACAATCAGCTTGGCAGGTGCCGTCTCCTGCGCCAGCACACCTACAGGCAAAAGGAGAATGAGCAGAGAACCAGACAGAGCCGAAAATGCTTTGACTCTCCCTGCCCACGCAGCTGGACCCCAAAGTTTCCAAGGCAGCACTGGGATTCCGAACACTGTCCAACCAGCTTCTCTAACTTGCCAGCCCACTCCCTGATTAGCCTAGGGAAGCGGGGCCTAAGAGGGCCACTTGAGGCAGCAGTGGGCCTGGGAAGCCAAGCATGAGCCTCTCCTCCAGCAAGAAGTGGTGAAAGGCACTCAGGCACCATGAAGACAGAGGGTGCGTCAATAGCGACTCATTTCAATTACTGCGTCTGCCCCCCAATCAAGATTAAAGCCTATCCAGCCAGGCCAAAGCTCATTAGCTTGGTAATGAAGCACATGCAGAGATGCACACAGAGAGAGAAACCAAGGGATGTAGGAAGAAGAGACGCAGCTACAGCCATGGGCTGGGATTCACGGGGAATTCTAGCCTGTGTGCTGTGGAGTCACAATAAGCCAGTGTCTGAATGTCAGTGCCTGGCAGCATGCCGGGCAGATAGCAGGGAACTCGCTGTGGGTTTGCTGGGGAGGCAAGAGCAGCGTTCCAGGGCTGTAAGGCCCGACGGCATGCACGACACTATACTCCTGTGGATGAACTGTGTACAAGGGAGCTAAGCCTGGGAATGGAAAAACTAATCTGCTAACGTTTGCCGCACAGTCACATAGACACAACGTTCTCGCCTTTTACTCAAGCCAATAGGACAAATTAAATGAGGATTTAGTTGTAAAAGTGAGAGGACAGGAGTTGGGGGAAGGAAGGATGGATGGAAAGATGGAAGAGGAGAACTGACAAAGAGAACTGAAGGACACTTGCAGTGACTAGAGGTATGAGAACTACATGAGACAACGACTGGGATGGATTAGAGACACATGGAAGGATTCAATCCAGGTTAGACAACTACTGCAAAAGAGGAAACCGGATTTGATAGAGCCCTAAGCAAACCGGGTCCTCTAGAAAATTGCTGAAGTAATTCCCCAGAAATAGCCTCGAGACCCTCCCCACTAACTGGCCCAGCGGGTACACCCAGAAGAGGAGCAAGGGAAGCACAGAAGGGCCTGTCTCCCTCACCAAGCATGCTGCTGAGGCTGTGGATCTTCTCCAGGGCAGCTGGGACTTCGGCCTCCTCTTGCACCAGGGCCTCTACCTCACCCACAGCGTAGCCAAAGTCAGCTGTATCCAGGTCCACCCTGAGCGGCCGCTCCTCTTCATCAGCTCCGCGCGGCACCAGTTTCCAGGCACTACGCTTAGTCACAAAACTAGCTACTTCCTGCAGCCCCAGCGGGCCCAGCACAGCAGCCACGCCTCCAGCCCCCGGGACTTCAGCCCTCAGCACCTCACAGAGCTGGGCCACAACTGCAGGCTCAGCTGTGAGTTCCATGTACTTAGTGTGGGGTCCTGAAACACTTGCTGCTCCGGGACATTTGAGCTCCCATCCACTGCCCTCTCGCTGTCGGAGCCAGTAGTCAGCCCGCATGAGGCTCAGCTCAGGGGTGTCATAATAGCTGTCTCGGAAAGTGACTCGGCGCTCCAGGGTACCCCCCAATTCCTGCAGCCGCTCCTCTGTGCCAGGGCTGGGAACGAACTTTCGCTCCACTTCAATCAGGCCCTGGGCCATGCTACCTGCAATCAGTCAATCAACAAACATTGGCTGAGCTCCCAAAGACCCCTACCCCCGGAAGAAGTTAGGAAGCGCACACACTGTCACAGGGCTCTCTGTTGGGGGCCCTTCCTCCCTGCCTCTGTGATGGATGGCCCTTTCTTGTCTCTGATGTTCTAAGGTTCAGCAATAGCGATAAGTCTCCAGTTAGACCCCTTCCACTGCTGAAAATGCCCTCAATCCAAAGGACTCTCTAGAAAGCAGGTGTAGCGGGTGTCCTTTCAACGCGCCCGCTAGACACCATGCTACCCCGGGAGGACGGCGGCTCACTGCCGGTGGCGACCCCGCCCGATCCCCCCACAGCAACGGCCAGCGGAGCCTCGGGTCTCACCTCAAAGCCCCAGGATCTCCCTCTCGCGGGACCTGGAGAAGGGGGAAGGGAGCCCACGCCACGCCCGCGAGGAATGCCGGGAGCAGTTCCTGGCCCCGGACGTCGGCCCGGTTCTCTGCACACCCGGGAGATCCCGGCACAAGCGGCCATATTAGGCCCGCTGTGGCGAAGCCGACGGCAGGCCGGGGCCCGAGAAGCCTGCTAGCTTATGGGAGGCCGCAACCTCCGCGGTGGGCCGAGAGAGAGGCCATCTCCCTGCGCTCTGCTTCTCTTCCCAGACCCCTGCCGCTCTCGGGGGTGGGGGCGGCCCGGCTCTCAGGCCGCCGGCTGAGTCGGCACCCTGGGGCCCGAGTGCATGATGGGAGTTGTAGTTCCAAAGAGAGACTTTGCTTTCTTGCCCCACCCGTCGCTATGGTGACAGGAAAGCTGCGATTAACGCCAGCGGGACTCGACCTAAAGTTGAGAGAGTCGGATGGAAAAGGAGCTGAGGCCCCAGTCCTGTCTCCAACCTCCTCACCCCGTTGGCAGATGGGCCTGGAATACAAGCCACTCACTCAGACGCTGTCCAGCAAATATTTTATTAACTAGTATGGTGTCCCACTGAATGCAGGCCAGTGGGAATGAGCTAGGAAAAAAAAAAAAGGATAACTAAGACCAGTACAGCTATTCTAGACTCTGGAGTTTTAAAGGGGAGTTAATACATCCCCATGAATGTTCAGGAGAAGGGTGGATGGGAGACTTTCTGTAAGAGGAGGAAGTGATATTTTGGATGAAAACTAAAGACATGATGGAATTTCAACGGTTGGAGACCAAGATGGTGACAGGAACAGCATGAGCAAAGGCTCAGAAGATGGAGAGCACCTGGCCCATGTGTAAGAGGAAAGAAATGAATCTAGAAATACACTTGAGGGCAGGCTGGAAAAGGTTTTGAGTGTCAGACTGAGGAGTTTGTCCAGCGGCCCCTGAGCAGGCTTTGTCAGGAATAGGAGAAATACTTATGTTCATTTAAAATATAGGAAGACATGAGAATAGCCCTTTGCTTTGGGAGACAAAATAGAGAAGGCTTCTTCTCCTTACTCCCTCCCAGGGCTATGATTAGCTGGAGGCATCAACTGCATGTCTGATTCTTTGAGTAAGGTAGCTTGCTGAAGAACAGTGGCTCTTGTCAGCTCCTGGGCCTGCTCCTAGGATGGGTGCGAAGTGCTAGGTTCTCAATACCTGTCCTCTCCCCAGTATGTTTCTGGAAACACGTGACCCATGGGAGGTACTGTGGAGAGGACACTGGTTTACAGACATGGCATCCTGAACTTGGGATCTCTTTAAGGCGTACCCTGCCACATCCTATGACAGGTACCAATGTGCAGAGAGGGGAGGGACCCCAGCCCCTAATTCCTTTTACTGGCCTGCTTTTCATCTGTCCTTTGCTTATCAGTTTTGTTGCTCAGAGGAAGAAGACTTAATCTCTTCTGTGAGTTATAAAGTCCAGTCCAGTAGGGCCAAGGCAGCAGTTTAAGGAAAAGGAAAGACCAGACTCCAAAGCTAGACAGACCTGGAGTTGAGTCCCATCTTCACTTTACTGGTGTTTGGCATTGGGCTAGCAACTCCACCTCCCTAAACCTCTGTTTTCTCTTTGGTAAAATGTGGACTGTCTCACAGTTAAGTGTGAGGAATTCAGTGACAAACTGTCACATCACAGAGATTCAAAATGTTAGTTTCTTTCTCCTTCCTTTTTTCCTGTGAACTCCAGGAAACTTTTTTTCTTTTAAGAGAAGTAGGCTATAGCAGCTAGTGTGAGGTCTGCAGTCAGACTATCAGGATTTGAATCCTGGAGAGGTCACTTATTGGCCGTGTGACCTTGGGCCAGTTAATTAACTTGTTTGTGCCCTGGTTTCCTCAACTGTAAAATGAGACTAGTTGTGAGGATTAAATAAGTTGATATATGTAAAAGTGCTTGGAACTGTCCCTATGCGGTCAATTAATTTTAGCAGCTATTGTTATTAGAATATAGGAGAGCTTATAGGAGCTGATAAACTGAAGATGAGGATGGGGAGCCAGAACCTCCGCTCCCCCCACCCAACTCTGGGGACTCTGTGACCACGTGGAGGAGACAGAAGCTCCCAGGGACCAAGACTAATTGCTGTGGAAGATAAGGTTCTAGTGCCCAATTGGAAGGGACAGGAACTAATAAAGCAAGAAGAAGGGAGTGAAGAAAGAGAGATAGGCCTCGAGTGGCTCCGGGAAGCTGGCAGAAGCCAGGACTTGCTCTAGAGCTGATTTAAAACAAAATTACAAAACACGTGTGCGATTTCTGCAGGCAGAAGGAAGAGGAGGAGAAGACAGGAAAGTGTTTAAAGGAGCCTGCCCTCTTTGCAGGCACCGGCTTGGACCTGGCCCCACAGTCAAGCAGGTGGCCGGGACCGCTGTCCGCCTGTCCTCGGGCCTCGGGTCCCGCCCACAGTCCAGCCAAGCAGGCGGACACAAGCTCTAGAAACGGGGGGCCGGGGCGGGGGCGGGCGGACTACAACTCCCGGCATACTCCGCGGCGGGCGGGCCGCTGCACCTGCTCAGTGGGGCCGCCCCGGGCGCCTGGGTATTGATTATTCCATTGTGTGGGACGCCTCGGCTCCAGCCAGTGAATGAGGCGGAGGAGTGAGGGCGAGGAGGAGGAGGAGGAGGAGGAGGGCGAGGAGGAGGAGGAGGAGGGCGAGGAGGAGGAGGAGGAGGCAGGGAGCGAGCGAGTGCCCAGGGTGAATCAATGGAAACCCCCTCACGAAGCCGGGAAAACACTTCAGCCGCAGCCAAATAGCATTGATTATTTTCCTTCACTTCCCTCACCGCCGTGAATTTATTTATTTATTTTTTCCATCTCCGTCCCCGACGCCCCGGAGTGAGCGCTGGAGGGAGGGAGGAGGAGGGGAAAAAAAGGAATCAACACATCGGAGAAGTCCCTTCCAAGAGCCACCCCCTCCCCTCCCCGCCTCGCGCTGCTGGGCGGCCGCGGTTCGACTCCCGTCCCTGCTTCCAGCTGAGGTGTAAGTGCATCGATTTCCGATGCTGCTGGGTTGGTTTTTTTTCTCCTCTCCCTCTCTCTTCTTCCCTTCCTTGCTCTTTGGAAGCTTGAGACGGAGGGGAGAGGAGGCGCTCGGAGACTGCCGCTGGAGGGCACGGAGAGGGACGGGAAGGGACTGGGGGAGGGGACCCGGACGGACAGACGGACACACCGAGAGCCTGAGGAGAAGGAGGGACAGGGGTATGGGAGGGAAGGAGAGGGCCTGCGAGCGAGAATGGGGCGAAGAGAGAGATGCCGGGGTGGAGGTAGAGACGGGGAAGGGAAAGGTTTCGAGGCTGGACCAGGAGCCAGCCGGACAGATGGAGGGTAACGAGAGCCTAGACGGGCCGCGCCGAGCTGTGCAGGGAGCGGGGGTCCCGGAGGGAAGGGGAGGCCGGGGAGTGCGGGGGCTCGGAGCTGTCAGTCTGGAGGCGCCTGGGTCTCGGTGGCCCCCCGCCGGCCGCAGGATGGGGGAGGAACGGCGGCTAGCAGGCAGGCAGATGGATGGGCAAGCGCGCTGGGGGGGGGGGGGGGGGGGGAGAGGACGTGGATACCCTTAATCTTCGATCTTAGGTTTTGCCAGAAGTTGAGTTGTTTGTTGGTTTGGGGGGGTTGGGTTTTGTTTGTTTTGTTTTGTTTTGGAAAGGTGTGAGTAGTAGGTGAGGGGAGGCCTCTACTCCTATTCAAGGTGAAGTGTGTCTCTCCTGGCCCCCAGCTCTCCATCTGCTCTTGTCTGTCCCTCTCTCTGAATAGCCCTATCAACGAGAACTCGACCACGCGTTTTGCTGCTCCTGTTGCCCCGCTGGTCTCTGTCCATGTGTCCCTACCTCTGGATTTTGACATTCTACACCTCATTCATTCTCCCCACCCATCCATCTCCGAGTCTGTCTGTGTGTCACTATCTCCGGATGTGACCTCCTACCCGGGTGATCCTTTCCCTGTGTGTCCCTGTCACTGTGTGTTACACCTTGGCTGCCTGACTGTTCTACCCACCTAGGACTCCATGCCCTTTCCTTCAGGGTCTGAATGGATATCTCTGGCCTTTTCAGGCCGCTTTGGAGTTTGCTTATCAGTCATGACTGATGTTTGTGGTAGTCACTGGTCAGAGGCCTGGAAGAGTGGAGGGATGGAGCAGATGTGGCTCCCCCAAGGATTCGAGTGCCCTTTCAGCATGGCCAGGATGGCCTCCTCTTCCATCTTCACCCAGGGAGCTTTGGAACTTCCTAGCATTGTTGACTGTCCCCTTTGCCATGTGCCTGTGTCCCCCATCAGGACCTCACCTCTGGTCTCCTGTGTGTCATCTGCCTCTCCAGGAGCTTCCCACCACAAACCTCTTCCTTTCTGACTTGGTTTTCCTCCCTTCCCTCACTTTACCATTATATATCATTTCATTTCCCCATTTTGTTTCACCCCCTTTTTTCCCCATCCCTGTCTCCCATGATCTCCTTTGCCTCTTCTTCACCCTTGTTCCCACAATCTGCACTCCTCCTACCGTTTATCCTTGGTCACCCTAAGTTTCTTGTATTCCTTACCTTCTCACCCAGCATTTTAACTGCAGCAGCGAATGTACCAGAGAGCAAAGGGGCTGGGGGAGTTGGGAAGTATGGTTTGTGAAAGCACATAAACAGGCCAAGAAATCAACTTACTGGACTTCCAGGGGCATAGAACCCCTTCATCAGTCAGGGCCATTATGTTCATTCACTGTCAACTTTGATTTTGTAAAGGGACGTTCTCTGGGATTCTAAGCTCCACCCTGCTTGGTTGCCCCTTATCTTTCAGTTCATTCTAGACATCTGTGGCTCTTTCTCTACCTTCTAATTCATCCTTTTCCTGGGTCCTCACTCTTTATCATATTTGGATTCAGCATGATTCTTTACGAGGCAGTGACGGAAGCGATTGATATCTTATGCAAGGGGCCAGGTTCATTCAGCCTGAAGAATGGGAAAGGTGGATAAAGAGTCTGGAGAGTTTACCTTGTTTTACGCCCATTATTGTTTTTCCAGACTTCAGGAGCTTGAAGGGTAAAAGGAGGAGGTAGATATGGGCAGAAAATGGAAAATTTCAGAGGTGAATAGAGTGACAGAAAGGAAGGGGAGGCCGGGTGCAATAAATGCATGGGGTAGAGAAATGCATGACGTGAGGAACGCGCAAAGGAAGGGATGAAAATACATGTGGAATGGGGGGGGGCAGGGGAGGAACCAAGGGGTGATTAATGAAAAATTGGGAGAATGAAATAAAACATGAATTAATAGTGATACAGAAGGAGAGAGGGAGAGAAAGGATAGATTATTTCTCAAGAGGAAGGTCATCAGAAAAAGCAATATGAACTGAATAAATACAGTGGTAAAATGGGGGAAAGGAGGAATGGAAGAATAAGATGAGGTGGGAAAAGAGTATGGTACAAAGAAGGGACATGGAAGGCAAAGGGAGGAGTGCTGAAGCAGATCAGAGCTGCACAGAGCTTGGTAGGGGGAGAGAGGAGAGATGAGATATCAAAGGAAACAAATGCCTCTGGTGTGAGAAGGACACAGCATGATGGATGCAAAGAGAGCACAGCAGGAGGGGCGATTTGGAAAAAAGGCAGAGCAGAAATACCACTGGGCGAAGCCCCAAAAGAGGGAGATGCCAAAGGAGAGGAGAGAGAGCGCAGAGATATCTGGTGAAGAGAAGGAGAGATTTGGCTCGTTCCATTGGCCAAATCCCTCACTACCCCCCCGGAGGCCTTTGCTTTTCAACCCCAAGCCAGGGCAACGTGAGCAAAGACATGAAAAAGTAGAATTCCCATTTACTTTAGCTGATAGGAACTGGAATCTTTCTAGCCCCCTGAGCACCAAAGACCTCCAGCCTCTGATGTCATAAACTGCTGGTGTTGCCTTGGCAACCTGACAGGGGTCCTCCCTCCATGATGTCAGAGCAGCCGGTGTTACCTTAAGACCCATAGAGGAGCAACTTGCTGCTTTGCTGGGGAGCTGCACACATATGGGGCCGGGGCCAGAGTCAAATCTGTAGGATTCCTGCATCTGGTAGCTTGACCTTGCCGCCCTGGAGCTGTTCTTAGCTCCAAATGAAGTCTTGTTTGTGAGCACCTGAGGTTCACTAGAGCCTGCAGGAGCAAGGGAAAGGGACCTCAGGAGACAGGGGCATTGAGGACGGGATGGTGGGACTGAAAAGCAGGAAAGAAGGAAGAGAGCTGGAAATGGCATTTACAGAATGTGAAAGGAGAAGGGCTCTGTGAGCAGGGAGGGGAGTCCCTGAAAATATAAGATGAACCTTGCTTTGGGTTTAGGAATGGAGCCGGAAGCTGGAAATGCAGATTAGAGGGGATAGGAGCTATGTGAAGCAGGGATACAGAATAGGGAAGGATGCTGAAATGCCAGAGGGCATGGTGGAACTTGGCTGTGGAGGGAGGGGGAAAAAAAGGGGGACTCTGAGAGAAGCTGTCGGGTGAGAGATCCAGGGTGAGTCCTGATGGCCATATGAGCAGGGGCTGCATCTGTCTAGTTTCCCATCGTTTTCCAGGACCTAGCACAATGTCTGTCACACAGAGGATGCTTAATATCTATTGATCAAGAGGTCAAATTAATAGGGAGAGGCTAAGGAAAAGACTTGCCCACCTTCCTTTCACCCCGCCCCTCAGGCCTAAGTCTGCATAAATGGGCAAGCTGGGAAAGCAGACACTGAAGGAAAAGGCTGGAGGGGAGCAACTGTGACATCTGAGGCAGAGAGAGGAGAGACTGGGTTAGGGGCCCACTTGGAAGCATCCAGGGCTGACTCTAGGGCCTGATCTGGGGAGTCTTTGCAGAGATAATGGGAGGAAAACATGAATGAACAGTCTTAGGCGCCCAGAAGGAAGATATGGAGGAGGCTAGAGAAAGGAGGTGGTTTCCAGAAAAGGTTGAGAGTTGTTTCTAAACATAGAGTCAGAGATTTTGAATTGGAAGAGTAGCATCCTTACCCCACCCCATTCCCAATCGTGAAACCACAATTGAATCTGCCATATATAAATTAAGTACACACACACACACACACACACACACACACACACACACACACGTGCGCACGCACGTGCTGATCACAAAGAGTTCATAAACCAATTCCAGGCCCATCCTAAACACCCTGTCCAGATCCAGACACTTACAAGGAAGTCAGCATTGGCCAAGTGGGCCAAAAGGCAGAAAGAGGCACAGACTTGGATGTAAGAAACCCTGTGAGGGATGGCCTTGACATCTGACTACGCAATGCGTTGCTGGAGTCGAGAGACATAAAGTAAAAGAGGGAGAGGCAGGAGATGCGGAGCTCATCACAGCTCTGAGGTCTGAAGGGCGGGGAGTCTAAACACGGAAGCCATAGAGGAGAAAGATGCACCCAATCAGGAATTATAACTTAACCTGTTCCTGTGGCAAATGGATCAAAGGAATCTAGGAAAGAAGCTCGGGATGAGAGGAAGCGAGCTGGGAGCCCTGGGGGAGAGTCTAGCTATAATAAGAAAGGCCAGGGCAGCTGGAGAAGGGGCCAGTGGGCGGGGGCCTGCAGGGAGGACAGCGGCGGCTGGATGCACTGTCAGCCACCGCCATGGACTTGGGCAGCACATATTTTGCAGCAGGCGACAGGCTGTCGACACGGCGGTCCTTTACCTCACTGTTAGAAACTCATTTCATTGATTTTTCCATCTTTCTTCTCTGGCTTCTCAGTCATCCCACCCCTCACTTTTCTAGAGCCCCTTGCCTCACTGTGGAAAGCCCCAGGGGACTGCCTGCCCACCCGTCCTCCCCCCCCCGCCAGGCTGGTGAGACAGGGTGAAGGATTTAGAGGTGCCTTTCAGCACCCTGAGGTAATCCCATTGGCTCTCAGTATCCCCCTCTTATAAGCACTCGTGCAGACCAGGGCCTCTGTGTCCAGTTGTCTAGGGTGCCCAGTTAAGGGGTAACAGGGCTGAGATCCACCTGCTCTCCTGTCACCAAGCTGTACCACTGCCGTGCACCTGGAAGAAGACACCTTTTCCTAATCCCTCCCAAGACAGCTCGGCACCCCTCAAAATCTCTCTTTCAAAGTCAAATGAGAGAACAGGAGCTGCCTCTGTATTGGGGCAGGAATATGGTATTACACTGAAGCCAGGGTTCCAGCCTTGGAATCACAGCAGGGCCACCCAGTGGTACAGTGTTGGCACAGGGGCCTGTGAAATTAGAGGGCCATAAGTAGCAAGCACTCTCTGTGGAGAGAAGAGGGCATTCATATGCTGTGTCTGGTCCTCTGTGGCATTTTGATGTGCAGAGTAGGTGGGACAGGGGTGGGTGAAGAAACGTTTACTTCACGTGTGGACATTTCCCTGGTGCCTCCTCCAGTTACAGCCAACTACCCTCAGCCTCTCCCTTTGGGGCTGGCATTGGGCTAAAGGTCAAGAGTCAGTTGCCAATCATTTGGCTTCTCAGTGAAGGAGGGCAGAGGGTGGGACAGGAGTGTTAGGTTGTGTTTCCCTGAGGAACTGATGGGGTAAACGCCATTTCCATCCTCAGATTTTTCACTCCTTGTTTTGTTGGTGATGCACCCCTACCCCACCCCAGCCCCCAGTCTCAAGCCCAAGGCCCTCTGGCCCACCCTCCTTTTTCTCTGGTCTTGGCAAGGTTGTTTCTCTGGGGCCCAGTGTGTCTTGAGTCTCAAGTGTCTGAGTCTAGATTCTGCTGCTTGCTTTGACTCGTGTGCCTGTCACGCCCCCCCCATCACAGTTGTCTTCCTTTCTATCCAGCCATTTCCACGTTCTGTACCACTTTTCCTGCTTGGACCACAAACTGCTCCTTCCTCCCATCCCCAGCTTCATCAGGCTATGTGGTTTTCAAAACCTAGAGATAAATCCCGGTGATTTAGGGAAAGGAGTGTGCTTGAGGTTAGGAAGAGGGAAGACCAAGATACTGGTTCAGGATGGACGGGGCAGGGAGGAGTGGGAAAAGCGGAAGCAGGCTGAATAGGACGAGAAAGAGGGAGTCAAAGGTAAAAACCATGTGACTTGGAGCCGGGAGAGAGGTGGAGAGAAGGCCACGGTTTAAATGAAAAAGGAAGGAAGGCGGTAGGCTGAGGCTGCGAGGACTAAGAAACGGAAGAGAAAAAACCCGGAGCCTGACCCCCTGCAGAGAAATGACGGCCGAGAGGAGGAGGGAGGCCGAGCGGTTGTGGAAGAGGCTTAAGGCGGAAAAGGCAGGCGGCCGGCTCAGCCTCCGCGTCAGTCCTGAGTTCAAGCCGTGCCGGCTTTGACCCTTGTGGGAGGAACTGAAGTGGCAAATTAACGACGATAATGAAGTCACTGCACCTTGTTTGTCTTTGCTGGTTTCCCCTTGAGATTTGTCCTTTGGCCAGACGGGGCACCGTGGGGGAGGGGAGGGCCAGCAGCAGGGAAGGGCGGGGGAGGGGCGCGGAGAAGAGGGCGCGGAGGACAGACGGACCCGGGGAAAAAAGAGGGAGGGGGATGAGGAAAGGAGAGAGGAAGCCAGGAATGGAGGAGAGGAGGGACGGGGGACGAGGGAAGAGGAGGGCAGGGGAGAGAGGCGCGGAAAGACGGGAAGGGAAGAGAACAATGGGGAACGGGAGAGGGAAGCCTGGAAGGAGGAGCAGAGGACCGGGAGGGAGAGGAGCGGTGGCACGGGGAAATGGCGAGCCGGAGGGAAAGGACGTGGCCGGGGTGCGGGAGCTGCAGCTGGCGGGGCCGGGGGCGGGGCCTCATCTCCATCTCTAACGGCTGTGAAATGAGGTTAGCTCCATTAGAGGCGGTGAGAGTGTAACGAGATCACACTCATTAGGGCTGGGCCATCCCAGTAATTACCACCACCCCAAACACGCCCGCGCCAGCCGGGCCACCGAGCACAAACAGGCACGCCAGGCACGTGGCAGCACACCCGCACAGGACACCACTTCTCGCTGAACGGGAAGCCCAGGGCCCACGCGGGTGTAACCGAGAGCCTCGGGGAGACCCTTCACTAACCCCGAAGAGGTGCCGGGACAGGGCTACACCCAGGCCCTCAGCCACACACACAATAAAAAGCAATAAACATACTCGTACACCCGAACTCGGGGAACAAGACACGTGGACGCGCAATTATCGTTTCCATTTATTGATCACATGCAAAGTGCCAGTCTCAGTAATGATCGTCTCAACGGGCACAACTCCAGGAGGAACTATTCCCCATTCTACTTATGAAGCAACAAGCTTTAAGCAACCCACCCGAGGACATTTACATCATAGGGAATAGAACTAGAATTTGATTCCAGGTGTCTGACCTTAAAGGCTATGTTTTAAAATAATACCATACCGTTTTTTCTGAAGTTCATATGCTATTAAGAATACACATTTGTAGACTTCCAACTTTCAGAGAGGTTATCAGAAATCTGATACCCACCACAACCCCGCCCCCAGCAGAGAGAGAGAGAGAGAGAGAGAGAGAGAGAGACACACACACGCGCGCGCGCGGGCGCGCGCGCGCGCGCACACACACAGAATGGCCAGGGCCCGTGCATAGACTGCAATGCGAATAGCGCCCCCTGGAGTCGCACAAAGCAGTGGCCTGTTCTGGCCCATCTTAACACTAACTGGGAGAAGGCCATCTAACACTTTCAAGCTCAAAGGAGAGCATGACAGCATATATGCTCAAAGCAACACACATAAGAGCAGAGTAACACACTCAGACTCAAGGATCTCATTCAGAATGCTTACCAGCCAGAGCTCAGAAGCTTACAAATTAACTTGAGAGCAGAGCACTGGGGTCAGGCTACCTGAGGCCAATCTCAACTCTATTTTCCAAGTGTTAGACCTTAAAAATTACATAACCCATCTAACTCTTTCTATGTTTGTAAAATGGGAATGAGTAGCTGTATGTATTTTATCAGATTGTAGTGGAGGATTCGGTGATGTGATGCTTCCAGAGGGCTCAGCACAGTGCCTGACACAAGGTAAACATTTAAAGATACTATTATTATTATTATTAGTTGTTGTTGTTGTTTTAATAGTATTTAAACAGAGTCATTACTATCACAAGGGTTCATGCAGAATCAGAGAACCAGAAGGATTTATTTATATACACAGACACTTACAATGGTATCCTTCCAAGTAATTCTAGAAGAATCGCACGTAATTCTTTTCAAGCTCAGGGAGATCAAAGGTCTTCCGCAGAGGTCCCCCATGCCAGGATCAGATAGGATCCTGAATCTAAATTCAAGGGCACAGCTCCCTGTCCCCTGGCTCTGGAGTGCTCATACAGAAGAAGGGTTCAGAGCTGGCTTTGCGTGGTTATCTAAGCCTGGGTCTCTCCAGTGCACCTACAAGATCACACAGCTCCACACTGCTGTCCTAACACTTGTGGCATCATTGAGGGAGATGCACTGGCAAGAGGCTCCACTCCTCTCCACAACATCCTCTCCTCCAGCAGCAGACATATTGCAGCACATCTCAACAAAGCCACACAAATGTGGATGGATGTTCTCTGGTTGTGGTTTTAATGCACAGCTTCCCTTTTAGCCCTGTCTACTCCCTCCCACCCCCCTCTTCTTCCTCTCAGCCTCTCCTTTCTCCTCCCCCCCCCCCCCCCTCCCCCCCCCCCGCCCACCTTAAGCATCTCACTTGCTCCATCCCTCTCACTGGGGACAGGCCACCTGCCCAATCTGCTGCCAAAACTGGGAGCCCTCAATGAGATTCAAGATTCTCCAAGATTCGGTATTTACATGTACAGATCGAGATCCAGCTCCCCGCTCCTTCCCTCCCTCTCCCTCCCTTCTTCCTCCATCCTCTTCTCTGCCTTGGCTGTCTTTCTTTACCCTCTATGATACTCCTTTTCCTGCCTGTCTCATTTCCTGCCATTCTTATTTTCTCTCTTTAGGACAAAAATTCTCTTGCACAGAGTAAACACTCCCCAAGTATTGGGGTGCCAGGGAGATGTCTAGGAGAGATAGGTAGAATTAAAATGGAGGAATAGGAGTACCTTTTTTTGTTTTCTTTTTAAATACAGAAGGTAAGCTTTAGAGACAGAGAAAGTGATAGTTTTAATGCAAGGAGAGGCCATAATAGTTCTGATGCAAGTGTGAGCCTGGGCAAAGCTTCCAGTCTCTGGTTTGGGATAATGGGATGTCTCTAGACGCAGCAATCAAGAGGGCCTGGTGAGAAATGAAGTCTGCTGCTGGGCAGACTAGATTTAAATCCTGCCCGCCAAAGAATCTGCCCTCAGTCGAAAAGGGCAGAGATGAGAGGATGAGTCCAGGTCAAGAAGGGGCAAGACAGAAGGAAAGCGTCAGCCTAGCTGCACACACCTCGCTCCCCTCTTGGGGTGGCGAGGGCGGAGAGCCAGAGAGAAGGAAAGAAACTGACCTGATAGACACCAGTATGGGCCCTTTTCACATGTTACCTGTACTAGTCTTCACAACAGCTGGGTAAGGACAGCGGTGGCAGCTATGTGATCTTGTAGGTGTACTGGAGAGACCCAGGCTCAGATAACAGCACAAAGCCAGCTGTAAACCCTTGTCCTGTAAGAGCACTTGGGAGTGAGGGCCAGGGAGTTTCCAGGTGAGAAAACAGAGTGGATAAGTAACTTACCAAGGCTGCACAGCTGGTGAGTGGCGGGGAGCCAGGACTGAACCTGGGTCTAAGTGAATCCATAGCCCATGTTCTTCCACTGCCTTAGAAAAGAAATCTCACCTGGTTAGAGTTTATTTGCTGTTGGTGCCGACTGATTCCCCCTAATGTGGGCACACACACTCCATCTTTCCTGCTTCTCTTCCCCTCCCCTCTGTGGCTGCCTCTTAAAAGCAACAGGTTGAAACCGAAAGGGGAGAAGGGCAGGGCAAAGTTAGTGTGGAAGAGGGCAGGCTGGAGGCAGGGATTTCAGAGAGAAGAAAGAAAAGGTCCCTAAAATGGGCTCCAAGGAAAGAGGATAGATGGAACAATTGGAAAAGTGAAAGGCAAAAATGTCTGGAGGGCTGGGACTTGGAAATCACTGTATGCAAATTGTAAGCAAATGTGCCAGTGTCCTCTGGCCGACTTTGCTGCGGAAGACTTTGCCCTGTCGTTGGGTTTGAAGAAAAGAAAGGAGAGGGGGTTTTGTTTTTTATTTTAAGAAGGGGAGCTGGGAGGAGAAAGCCAGTCTGTCCCTGCGGGCCTGTCCTCTCCTCGGTGATGTTCCCTCCATAACCACTAGGGGGAAGTCGTGTCACTTTTCCACTCCAGCTCTGCCAGAGGTGGGAGGGGGCTCCAGCCCAGGGGAGTCCTGGTCTTGCTGGGGCTCCAGCTCCAGAGGAAGTGCCCCTGGCCAGCTTTGCCTCCAGTTCTACAGGCCCCACGGCCTGGCGCCTCCTCGGTGAGGGGCACATTCTTCCTTTGCTCAGGCCTCACTTCTTTGGTCCTTCCTTTGCCCTAGCTCCTTTGGCTCCTGTAATTCTCGGGTTCTGAAGTCTCAGAGTGTTGTCTTTTGCGGTCTCAGAGCCCGCCTTTGCAGCTTTCCACTTCACATCCAAGCCTTTCTGTCCCTCTCATAACGTCTTTCTTTGTAGCTCTCTGGGTCCTACTGTCTGTCCTGAAGCCTCCTGGTTCCCTGGCGTCTTCCTGTTCTAAGTACGGTACATTTCAAGAAGTAGGAATTCTTGTCCAGCTACTTACAGGGTGCTTTTCTGCCCACCTCCCATGGAAGAATATCTCAGTTCAGGGATTATGTTGATGGGGCAACAAGTCCCTAGCTGAGCTTTGAAAGAAGTAGCACTGCCATCCTTTCCTTCTCTCCTTGAGGAATAGCAAGGGACCTGGGTCTGGACAGAAGAAGAGGGCAATACCCCCCAAAAATCTCTTCTGTTTCCCCATAGCTTTCTCTCCATTTTCCCTTTCGCCTCACGCTGTGAGGGAAGGAAGCATTAGGGAGGGTGATGGAATGAAGGGGCAGCAAGGGAGCTCTGGAGGCTGAGGGCCATTTTGGAGCTAGATGATTCATCTTAGGGGATGACTACACCCTCAGAACTCTCCACCCTCCCCTGGCTCCAGGCCTGCCTCCTCCCATCCCCCTCGGTGGCAGCAGCCTTGTAATTTAAAGCTCTTTCTGTCGCCTCTAATGTGATCCTCTCGTTTTATTGACTCTCTCTGCCGTCTGTGGCGCCCCTTCACATCAATCTCCGCTCTAATCACACCGCCACCACTGCCTGCTCTGTCTCCCCTAACCCCTCTCCTCGCGGGCCCCCGGCCCTCGCCTCTACCCAGGTCCTTCCTTTTGACTATCCCCCCACCTCCACCCTACACCCGATCCGCCCTCTTCCTCCTTCCCTCCTCCACAAGCAGGAATGCCAGGGCCTTTAAGGGCTTGCCTTCTCCCTTTCCCCACGTCTAAGGTGTACCCTGAGGGAGAGAAGATGCCCTTAAGGAAAGCCTGGAACCACAGGAAGAATGACAGTGGTCTGAGGGAGAATAAGACTCTGGGCCTGGTCGTGGTGCGTGGGAACCTGTCTCCAGAAAGAGATGAAAACTGAGGTCAAGGTAGGAAGGGCAGAGAAAGGGACACAGATTCAGAGAGGGACAGAAGAAAAGACTGAGGCGGAGGAAAATGGAAGGAGGGGGGGAAAGTGAAAAAATAATTGCTGCAGTTCAAGGTTTGTAATAAATAGTGGGTGATGGGAGAAGCACAGAGAAGAGGGGAGGGGAGTTGGTGGCAGTGGGGGGAGCGGGAAGAGAGGCACTGAGGCAGAGATAAATTTGCAATTGAAATTCTTTCCTGTAGAGGGGGAGGGGAGGGGGAGGGGGGAAAAGAGATTTGCAATTTTAAACAGCTTCAGACCTACCCTCCCTCTGCTGATCCAGGTCTCACCCACTAGCTAGCCCAAAGCTAAGCTCCTTTGGTTTCTAGCTAGGAATCAGCTGTCTTTTTTCCAGTCCTGGGAAGTAAAAGCTTTGGAGAGAGGATTTGGGGCTTAGGTCTTCCTAGCCCTCCTCTGCAGTTTGATCTACAGTTGTGATTCGGGAGCCAGAGAGAAGTTGCTGACGGATGTGAGGTGGGCCAGCACGGGGAGAGCACCCACCAGGTTCAGCCCTCAGTGTCAGGGCCCAGGAGGGGCCGCTCTTGCCCGGTCTCAGTTCTTCCTACCAGGTGAGCCCCCATTATGGGGGTGACAGTGGAATGTCAGGCCCTCACACTCCAGCACATGTATCTCCCCACTTCCCCCGGCACCCCAAGGATTCCATAGGAAGAATACCTTTATCCCACAACTTCAGGGCTTCTGCTTTCTGGTTATGTAAGATAACTGCCCCCCCCCCGCCCCGCCCCCCGTCCAATTCCTTTACTTCCCTGTTAGTTCTCCACCCACCTCGGCCCAGGTGCTGATTTGCATTTTCATTAGCATGCAGAGCCAGCGCCTTAATGGCTCCTCCTTCGACTTCACGCCTGGCTGGCCCCCCAGGAGGAGGAGGGAAGTGGGAATGGGGGCCTCCAGGCTGAGTGCGGCCAGACCAAGGACCCATTCCAAATCAGGGAATCTGAAGGTGAGGGTTAGAGGCTGCCCAAGGCGGGAGAGGCCACACCACTTCCTGGCAGCACTCTGGCCTGAGCGCTAAAGGTTTAATCGTTCGATATCTGCTGATAATTGAGAACTGAAGAGGAGTCAGGCCACCTGGGACACTGGGAGAAGCATGGGATGGTGAGGCATGGGGGAACTGGTGAGTTTGAGGGGAGACCAAGGTAAAAAAGCGGGTGGGGCTCGGTAATCCTGGTCAGCTGGAGGCAGCTCGGGAATCCTGACTTCTAGACTTCGGGAGGCTCATTTCGCCAGTACTGTGTCTGCGGGGCAGTCCGGGTAGATGGAGGAGCCCAGGCCACAGCTTTGGGGTCCAGCTCTGTGGCCGCCAGTCCTTTTCTAGTCTCACCGCCTTGGAGCTTGTGACAATCAGCTAATTCAGCCTCTCTTTCTTGGGTGCCTCACCCATAAAATAAGGTTGTCGTGAGATTAAATGAGATAATTGATTAAAGCAGTTAACACAGTGCCAGGGCCATGCTATACGTACCTTAATGTTATTACTGTTACTTTTTTTAATCCCTGGGGAGGAGGAGGGGTGCGGCTCATCTCACACAAGCCATTGTCTTTCAATTGGCCAGAAGCTCTTCCACCTGTGATGAGAGATGGATATGGAACGCATCTGAGAGCAGCATGGTGTCTGCAGGCCAGAGGAAAGTCACTGTGGCCTCTGGCAAGAGGACCTTGACTTTGGGAAACTAACTCTTCAGGGTATGGAAAATCTGAGGGTCTTTCCCAGAGCTGATTTATTCAACAGACATGTATGGGTATGTGGCAAGCATCTTTCTCGGTACCAATGATAGGGCAACCAATAAAGCAGAGTTCCTGCGCCCATGGAACTTAGTTTCTAGAAGGGAGAAATAAGGAAACCAGGAAATATCAGGTAGTGATGAATCTCTGAAGAAAATACCCCTCCCCCCCACCCCCCCCCCCCCCCCCCCGCCGCCGGTTGTGTTAGCTTCTGTAGAGAGGCGAGGCCTGTTGGAAGAGGTGCTATTTAAGCAGACACCGAATGACAAGGAGCCACTGGGCAGAAGTCTGGGGGAAGAGCACTGCAGGCAGAGTAAACAGCTCGGGCAAGCTGCTAAGGTGGGAATGAACTTGGTGTGTTTGAGGAACCAAGAAGGTCAGTGGGCTGGAGTTAGCCAGCCAGGTGGGGTGGAGAGTATTAAAGATGTGTCAGAAGTAGGCAGGTGCCAGATCAAATAGGCCTTTTTTGTAGATCAGGGAGCAGAGTTTGGATTTTATTTACAGTGCAGTGAACTCACTGATGGGTTCTCAGCAGAATATAGTATGGTTTACATTTTGAAAGGTGATTATGATGCCTGAAATTTGCTTTAAAACAATACAGGAAAAGGGGAAGTGGGTGAGGATATAGATGAAACAAGATTGGCCATGAGTTAACAGCAAGGTCCTACTGTATAGTACAGGGAACTATATTCAATATCCCGTGATACACCATAATGGAAAAGAATATAAAGAAGAATGTCTCTGTGTGTGTAACTGAGTCACTTTGCTGTAAGCAGAGATTGCCACAAACTGCACTTCAATTAAAGAAAAAAAAAGATTGGCCCTGAGTTTGGAGACTGTTGAAGCTGGGTGATGAGTACAAACGGGTTCCTCATATTGTTTGGTCTATCTTTATGTATGTTTGGCATTTCTCATAATTGAGAATTAAATAAAAGATCATTCTGAGCGGAAGGAGGGGCAGTAGTGGAAGTGGAGGCCAACGTGGAGTCTGTTGCACTCGTTCAGGCAAGCGACAGTAATGGCTTGGGCCAGGCTGGTGCTGACGGAGACGTGGATGAATGGAAGGCAGAGACGCTCGCATGAGAGGGTGCTGTCGAATTGCCTGCCTGTGGGTGAGAGGGAGGACACTTTGAGTTTCTAGCCTAAGCAACCAGATAAATGGTGGTACCAAGTTTTGAGATCGGGAAGATGGGAAGAAACAAGTTCAGGGCAGAAATAAAGAGTTCTGATTCTGGACATGTTCACTTTGAAGTCTGTTAGACGCTAAGGTAATGAAGCTTCAAGCTGGCAAATGGGTGCTTGAATCCGGCGCTCAGGGAGGAGGGTGGGGCCGGAGGATCCGGAGAATCTACTGCCTGACTGGGTGTCTCCGCTGCCACCTCACAGCTCCGCTCTCTCCGTGTCTCCCCCACAGGGTCCTGGCTGTCACGCTGAAATGAACCCCCAGCTCTCCTCCGTCTGCCATGGCCACCCTTAACTCGTCCTCTACCGCTGGCACCACCCCCTCCCCTGGGCACAATGCCCCGTCCCCGCCTCCGGACACCTCCTCCCCCCGCACCCCCTCTGATCCTGTCACCAAAGATCCCCCTGCGGCCCCCTCCGCCTCTGAGAGCATGAGGTCCTCAGAGCCCGGGGGGCAGCCCCTGGAGCCAGGCTGTGGCCTCGTCCCACCAAAGGAGATAGGGGAGCCCCAAGAGGAGCCTGGCCGTGGTGGCTCCCCGCCAAAGGGCCTGGGGGCGGAAGAGGGGGAGGGAGGAGGAGGGCTCCCTCCTGTGGACCTGAGCGACCACTTAGTCTTCACGGCTGGCGGTGAGGCCTGCCTAGTGGCCAAGCTGTCCCTGCCAGGTGGCAGCGAACTCCCGTTACCAAAGGGCTTCCCCTGGGGTGAGGCAGGCATCAAGGAAGAGCCCAGCCTGCCCCTCCTTGCCCACCCGCCCCCTGTACACCTCACTGCCCTTCACATCCAACATGGCTTTGACCCAATCCAAGGCTTTAGCTCTTCTGACCAAATTCTGTCCCACGATACCTCAGCGCCATCTCCGGCCACCTGTGAGGGAAGGGATGGAGCCTTCTGGAGCTACCAGCTGGCTCCAAACCCACCTGGAGATCCCAAAGATGGCCCCATGGGGAGCAGGGGAGGAGACCCCAGGGCACTCTTCTGGCTCTGCCTCCCGTGCCGCCTGGGTTTCGGCAGGCCCCAGGCCTTTGTGGGTCACACACAGTCTCACGGGGTGAAGCTAACCGCTGCTCAACACCAGGGCCTGCCAGGCAACCCAGCCGTGCTCCGGGAGGGGGACGAGGGCTGCGTGGCCCTCCTGAGCTTCCTGGAACCACAGCTGCCTGCTCACACCCCTTTAGAAATACCCCTCAACAACAGCAGCGCCGTGAACATGGAGGCCCACGCGGCTCAGACCGAGGATGGCCCCGCCGCGGCCGAAGCCCAGGCCCCTGTCCTGCCCGTGGAAGAAGACGTGGCCCTCAGCCCGCCCTCCCCGCTGACAACCCCAGCCGCCTGGAACCCCAGCCCAAGCCAAGCCAAAGAATCGCCGACGCTGGCAGGCGAGGCAGGGCCAGGTTGGTTCCCCGAGGGGCAAGAGGAGGATGGAGGGCTCTGCCCCTCGCTCAACCAAAGCTCACCCACCTCCAAGGACGGGGGCGTTCTCCCTGCCCCAGTGGGCTCCCCCGAAGACCCCGGTGACCCGCCCCAGCCCTATCGCCCAGCCGACGACTACACCCCGGCCCCTGCGGCCTTCCAGGGCCTCAGCCTGTCCAGCCACATGGCTCTGCTACACTCGCGCAACTCCTGCAAGACGCTCAAGTGTCCCAAGTGCAATTGGCACTACAAGTACCAGCAGACCCTGGATGTGCACATGCGGGAGAAGCACCCTGAGAGCAACAGTCACTGCAGCTACTGCAGCGCTGGGGGCGCCCACCCCCGCCTCGCCCGGGGGGAGAGCTACAACTGTGGCTACAAGCCCTACCGCTGCGACGTCTGCAACTACTCCACCACCACCAAGGGCAACCTCAGCATCCACATGCAGTCCGACAAGCACCTGGCCAACCTGCAGGGCTTCCAGGCGGGGCCGGTGCGGCAGGGGAGCCCCCAAGAGGCAGCGCTCCCGCCCCCCGCGGGGGACAAGGAGCCCAAGACCAAAGCGTCCTGGCAGTGCAAGGTGTGCAGCTACGAGACCAACATCTCCCGCAATCTGCGCATCCACATGACCTCCGAGAAGCACATGCAGAACGTCCTCATGCTGCACCAGGGGCTGCCGCTGGGGCTGCCGCCGGGGATGGTGGGGCCAGGCCCCCCTCCCCCAGCAGGGGCTGCCCCTGCCACCTCCCCTGACCTCTTCCAGTACTTCGGACCGCAGGCCCTAGGGCAGCCTCAGGCTCCCTTGCCTGGCCCCGGGCTGAGGCCAGACAAGCCCCTGGAAGCCCAGCTGCTTCTCAATGGCTTCCACCACCTCGGAGCACCTGCCCGCAAGTTCACCACAGCTGGTAAGCTCCCTGGGTGTTCTCTTTTCCCTTCCTCGGGGCCAAACTCGGTTCCCTGCTTTCTCCCCAGGGCCAGCCCCGCCGCTTAAATAACCCCAGCTCCCTCAGCATCCACCCCTCCCATTCCCACACAGCAAGCTGACCCTTCCCTGTTCCTTCCTGGGGCCACTAACCTGTCTCTGTCCCGTAGCCCCCGGCAGCCCCTCCCCGGATGCCCACCTGCCTCAAAGTCAGCTTCTGGGCCCCTTGTCCGACGGGCTGCCTGCCTCGCCGCCCCCAGATGACAGCCCATCCCTGAAGGTGTTCCGATGCCTCGTGTGCCAGGCCTTCAGCACAGACAGCCTGGAGCTGCTGCTCTACCACTGCAGCGTGGGCCGGAGCCTCCCGGAGGCCGAGTGGAAGGAGGTAGCTGGGGACACCCACCGCTGCAAGCTCTGCTGCTATGGCACCCAGCTCAAGGCCAACTTCCAGCTCCACCTCAAGACCGACAAACATGCTCAGAAGTACCAGCTGGCGGCCCACCTGAGGGAGGGGGGCGGGGCCGTGGGCACCCCCTCCCCAGTGCCCCTGGGAGACGGGGCTCCTTATGGGTCTGTCCCCACCCTGCACCTGCGCTGCAACATCTGTGACTTTGAGTCCAACAGCAAGGAAAAGATGCAGCTGCACGCCCGGGGTGCGGCCCACGAAGAGAACATCCAGATCTACAAGGTGAGAGCAGGGCAGGAAGGGTCTGGGATTTGAAGGGCACAGCACAGAGCCTGAGGGGGAGAGGAGAAGGGGATGGGGCTGGAGCAAGGAGATGCAGAGTGGGAAGGTGATGCGAAAACCCAGGGGGGCGGGATTGGAGAAAGAAGGCCAGGGCACCAGGGGAAAAACTATTTGGAGACAGACGTGGAGAAAGACCGAAGGATGGTGGACTCTGACCAAGTGACTCCGGTACTTTATTCAACTTTTCTGGCGTTTGGGACTAGCGGGAGGGTTCTGTGTCTGCTCAGTCCATCTTGTCCCCAGAAGTTCAAGAGGATGGAACCAGATTCCATTCATATACTAGGAGGGAGTTCAGGATTGGTAGTAGGAAGAGGAGGAGACGGTGGAGAAAAGGCAGTCACACTCAGGTGGCCAAAGGAAGGAAGAGGAGAGTCCAAGAGGGAGGAAGGGGTGTCGGGGTGCTGCTGGTCAGGCCCCCCGGGGAGGCAAAGGGGCCCCCAGGACCTGGGGGCGTCCATCTGTCCTTCTGTGCCTGAGCAGCCTCCCTCCCGTTTCCAGTTTCTGCTGGAGATGGAGGGGGCAGCGGCGGGGACGGAGCTGGGGCTGTTCCGCTGCCTGCTGTGCGCCTGGGAGACGCCCTCCCGCCTGGCTGTGCTGCAGCACCTGCGCGCCCCTGCCCACCGCGATGCCCAGGCCCAGCGGCGCCTGCAGCTGCTACAGAGCGGCCCCGCAGCCGACGAGGGGCTCTCAGCTCTTCAGAGCATCCTGAGCTTCAGCCACGGGCAGCTCCGGCCTCCCGGTGAGGAAGAGGGGACTGGAGAAGAAGAGGTGGGCGGGGAGGGCAGCGAGGGCGGGAGCTGGGGGCCCAGGAGAAAGTGGCACGGGGACGAGAAATGGGGCCGTGCACAGTCCAGAGCAAGCGGAAAGGCGCTGGGAAGGCTGCTGAAACTGGCTTTTAGGAACACTGGGGCAGCCGAGGGAAGTGGGGGACAAGAGGCTGTTGGAGGAGGAGGCAGAGAAGAGCAGGGATTTTGCTGGGTGGAGAGGTAGAGCAGGAAGGGAGGTGAGAAGGAACCACCCAGTGATTCCGAGTGGTGACTGTGTGCTGGCAAAGCTTGGGGTGGGCGGGAGGCGGGGCGTGTGTGGGGTGTGGCAGCAGCTGGTCAGAAGGAGAGGAAGGGAGAAAAACAGAGATAGAATCAGCTTTGGGCTGGGCCAGGACTTGTCAGAAGGAGGTGGGAGCTGGGGGCATGGCCCGAAGGCAGCAGGATGGGAAGCCCTTGATGAGCTCCCCAGCCTCTTCCTGTCTCCTAGGAGGTCTTCAGTCCGAAGGCTGGGCTTAGGGTCCCCCTTAGGCAGCTGAGGTTGTACGAGAGAGGCTGGGCAGAGCCCGCCAGGCACCATTGACCCAGAGGGTGCAGAAGAGCTTGGAAGGGGCTGTGAGAGCTGGGCACGGGTGTCCGGGCTTTGCAGAGGCTGGCGGTGGGCAAGGGTGAGGGCAGGGGCAGCAGGAACCAGGAACAGGCAGCATTGACTGGTGCTAATTGAATTGCCAATACACTGGCTGGAGTTAAGTGCCGGAGGGGCCCAGATCAATAGCTAACGATCCTGGAGCAGGACTGAATGGAGTTAAGGAACTTTAGCACTTTAATTAGGCCGCCACTGAAAATAAATTCCTACACATCTGTCAATTCTTGCTTGAGTGGTAATCTCCTCTCCCAGCTAGACCTGCCGCCTCCTGCTCGGTGCAGCTGCTTCCTTTCAACCTCACCTGCCCTCTTCGGCGCCCCTCACTCTACATTTCTGGGCTCCCTTCTTCCAGGATCAGTCAAGACAGGGAGCTGAGTTTGGTCCTGTTTCTATCGCCTGCTGCTGGACCTGTTCCCTCATCTTTAATGACGGGGCTAGACTCGCAGAGATGATTTCTTAGGCTCTACCAGTTCCAACACTGTAATTTCCCCCCTCATCCTCTGTATTTCTTTTTGGCGGCTTTTTGTCCTCTCCTGCCTATTGACTCATCTATCCATCTTCTCCCTTTACTGCCTGGCTGCTTGTCCTGCTTCTTCTGCCCTATGTCCTCCCTCCTCTGCCCTATGCCCTCCCTCCTCTGATGCTTCATCCTTTTAAATTGACTCTCTCTTCATCCTACACAGGGAAGGCTCCTGTCACCCCCTTAGCTGAGCCACCCACCCCTGAGAAAGAGGCCCAGAATAAGACAGAACAATTGGGTGAGTTGCTCATCTGATCCATTTCTTTCTCCATCCCTTGCCCTTCTCACCCCCCAGTCCTAATATTATACATTCTGAGGTGCTCATGGGACCTTGCGGTAATCCAGACACCCAGCAAGGCCTCCTGTGCAGAAGGAGCTAAAGTGATCAAAAGAAAGGGCTCATCAGAGGGAAGGGAGGCGGAGCCACAGAAAGCTGGGTGCTTTTGCCCTCTGGCCATCGCGCTAACCCGGGCTCAGCCCTGCCAAGCTCCACTCCCTGTACTGAGCGCAGTTCTGTGATTCCCTGCCCTTTCTCCCTTTCCCCAGAGCCCACCCCTACCTCGGAAGCCCTCTGCTACAAATCAGGTCATCTTAAGGGCCGGGGGTCTGTGAAAGGAAGAGGGAGGGGCTGTCAGAGTCTCTTAATCTCTCCTTTCATCTTCAGCTTCTGAAGAGGCAGAGAACAAGACTGGCCCTCCTGGAGACAGTGCCGGCCAGATCACGGTCAGAACCGGGGTAACTGGGAAGATCTTGGGGGAGGGTGTCTAATTTTACTGAGATCTGCTCATATCCTAAAGGCTGAACTTCTAATTAGTAGGTCTTTACAGACAAGAGATTTCAGACCAAAGGCAGATCTAATTTTATCATGCTTGTGACTTACGTCACTCCAAATACATTTCAGAAATTGCACCTAGGTCCAGTTACCGGATGTGAGCACCAGCTGAGCCGGCCCTGAGGGGTGGAGCACAGAGGGAGACAGAATGAAAAGAGAAAGGCAAAAATAAAACACTAGCTGCTGCCCAGCTCTTTATTCCTGTTGGGAGCAGAAAGATGTGAAGTTCATCTTCTACAGAGAACCCCGAGCCTGGGTGGAACTGCCCTGGCACCTCCTTCCTCAGGCTAGAGGAACTGACCCAGATGATCCACGCAGACAGGAAGCTCTGCAAGTCTCCGAGTGGCAGACCTAGGCAGGGCCCAAGAGTAGCTTAGCTCTGTGGCCTGAAAGGGTTCATTCTGAGGGGATTCCCAGCCTTTGGTCTTGAGGTGCCACCCTGTGCCTCCCAGCTCTCCAAACCGGACTGCAATATGCCGTGTGTACTACGACTGCAAACTGCTGCAGTGACAGCTTATGTCCTCAGCTCCCCTGCCTCCTAACTATCTGCTCCCAGGGCTACGGGTGCGTTAAGATGAGCGTCCGAATACCTTTCCTTTACGGCCACCCCCTCCCTGACATGCGGGCCTGGACCAGTGGCACAGGCGACAGGAGAGGAAGTGCAGGCTGACAGAAATGCAGGCTGCAGGTCAGGCAGTCAGGTGACTGAGGCGGAAGTAGGGGGGCCTTCACGCCCCACCCTCTGGAGGTACGGGCGGGAATGCGCCAACAGCGCCAGGCCAGAATTTTCCAGGGCCACTGGGGGAGCTGTGGTGTTTGTTTACATTAAAAAGGGAAGGGGAGAAAAAGGCAGGCAAAGAAAGTGGGAAGGAGGGAGAAAGAGCCGGCTTCCGAGGAGACAGGTAGGGAGCGCCCCGCTTAGTCCAGGGACCTTGGAGAGGCAGAGTGGCAGGGATTCAGGAGCCTCTGGGTCCAGGAAGTGCCAGAAGCAAGGGGAGCTATTTCACGGAGGAGCACAGGCAGGGTGGGGGCAGGTAAGAAAAGAAAACTAAATCAGAGGAGGTAGGTACAGGGCCGTCCTGTCGGCTGGAGAACGGAGTAGGGCAGCAGCGACAGGGGAAGAGAGAGGCCAGGTTGGAGGGAGAGGGCAGGACAGAGAAGGCGGGCCAGCCGGGGCAGCCCAGCCTAGGCCTTTGTCCCTGTCCAAGCGAAGCGAGGGAGGAGCCAGCTTTCAGGACTGGGACTCCTCCTCCAGCAGGGGTAGGACCAGGCTGTGTCCGGGTGAGTGGTGAGTCCCACCCCTCCCTGACACCTCCCCCCACCGCCTGTGTGCCCCAGGTGTTCTGCTGTCCATACTGCAGTTTCCTGAGCCCAGAGTCCGAGCAGGTGAGGGCGCACGCGCTCTCCCAGCACGCAGTGCAGCCCAAGTACCGGTGCCCTCTGTGCCAGGAGCAGCTGGTGGGCCGGCCTGCCCTGCACTTCCACCTCAGCCACCTGCACAACGTGGTGCCCGAGTGCGTTGAGAGGCTGCTGCTCGCGGTGAGTACGGGCTGGGGGGCAAGGCAGGAGGGGAGGCAGAGGCCGCGGTGTCCGGGCAGCTGTGTGCGCTGAGGGGAGCGGCTCTGCGTGGATCTGAAGGTGGAGTTTAGAGCTGGAGGGAACCTCAGAGCCGAAACCTGTCCAGAGCCTCTACTCGCTGGGGAGGAAGCGCCCTTGGGTCCTGAGAGGAGCTGTTCCACAGCAGGCACGGCTGCCGGACCGGACAGGCAGCAGCCCAGGCCCTCCCCTCCGTGGGGAAGGCAGAAGTTAGGTGGGAGGTTTGTCCACAGAGGAGGCTGGAGCTGGGCAGGTGGGAGGTTTGTCCACAGAGGAGGCTGGAGCTGGGCTGCGCACAGACACAGGTGCAGAGCTGGGGGGTCTGGGGTAGCGGGACGGTGGGGGAAGTCACTGGGATCTCTTCCATCGCAGGCCACAACTGTAGAGATGACCTTGACGACCAAAGTGCTGCCTAGGCCCACTCTAAGCCCTCTGGGGGACGGCCCAGAGCCCCCCGCTCCCGGGCCAGAGTCTGTGCCCAGCAGAGACCAAGCAGCAGGTAAGGAAGGGAGGGCAGACCTCCCAAGGTGGCAGGAAAGGGGACCTGGATTCCTCGGACCAAGAAGGTCTAAAGACAACTGAGGCAAGGATGAGTTGCCCTAGATATTGAGTGGGTGGGGTCTGACTTAGACAAGGTTCCCTTCTCACTGCGCCCCCTTCTCTCTCCCCTAGAAGGCCCTCACCTGACCCCGGAAGCCAGTCCCGAGCCTCTTCCTGAGCCTCCCCTGCCCTCAGCCGAGGCCCCAGACAAGCCCATGGGAAGCCCTGACCAGCCCCCTTCTCCAGCCCCGTCTCCAGCCCCTCGGCCCGATGCCCAAGCTGACGAGGTAGCTCCTCCACCCGCCACGGCTGAGGAGGAAGAGGGGGCTGGCGGGGAGCCCCGCCTGGCAGAGCCAGCTCCGGCTGACTCTCGCCACCCTCTGACCTATCGGAAGACCACCAACTTTGCCCTGGACAAGTTTCTCGACCCTGCCCGGCCCTACAAGTGCACTGTGTGTAAGGAGTCCTTCACGCAGAAGAACATCCTCCTGGTCCATTATAACTCGGTCTCCCACCTGCACAAGATGAAGAAGGCTGCCATTGACCCCTCCGGGCCTGCCCGCGGGGAAGCCGGGGCCGCGCCCGCCCCCGCCGCTGCCACAGACAAGCCCTTTAAGTGCACAGTCTGCCGCGTCTCGTACAACCAGAGCTCCACCCTGGAGATCCACATGCGCTCCGTCCTGCACCAGACTCGCTCGAGGGGAGCCAAGACGGATGCCAAGGCCGAGGGGCCAGAGCGCGGCCCAGAAGAGCCCAAGGAAGGCGAGACTGAGGGGGAGGTGGGCACTGAGAAGAAGGGCCCTGACCCTGGTGGCTTCGTGTCTGGTGGACTGCCCTTCCTGTCCCCTCCCCCACCTCCCCTGGACCTGCACCGATTCCCAGCCCCACTCTTCGCCCCACCAGTCCTGCCCTCCTTCCCTCTGGTGCCCGAGTCCCTGCTTAAGCTCCAGCAGCAGCAGCTGCTCCTGCCCTTCTACCTCCATGACCTCAAGGTAGGGCCCAAACTGGCACTGGCTGGGCCCGCGCCCCTGCTATCCCTGCCGGCCGCCACCCCTCCTCCCCCGCCCCCTAAGGCCGAGCTGGCTGAGCGAGAGTGGGAGCGACCACCCGCGGCAGAAGAGGGGAACGAGACGGCGCCCAGCTCACCCCCTCAGGCAACACCCAACGAGGCAGCCCGCACTGCAGCCAAAGCCCTTCTAGAAAACTTTGGCTTTGAGCTGGTGATCCAGTACAATGAGGGGAAGCAGGCTGTGCCCCCTCCCCCAACACCACCCCCACCCGAGGCCCTGGGGGGTGGGGACAAGCTGGCCTGCGGGGCCTGTGGGAAACTCTTCTCCAACATGCTCATCCTCAAGACACACGAGGAGCACGTGCACCGCCGCTTTCTGCCCTTTGAGGCCCTGAGCCGATATGCCGCTCAGTTTCGAAAGAGCTATGATAGCCTCTACCCACCCCCGGCAGGGTCCCCCAAGCCTCCCGATGGGCCTCTGGATTCACCTGCTCCCCACCTGGGCCCAGAGTCTGAGGCAGGGGGGGCCCGCCCCCCTGAGGAGCGAGGCCAGGCAGCAGGACGCTGGCCCCCAGAGGAGGAGGAAAGCTCCAGAGGGAATCTTCCTCCCCTGGTGCCTGCAGGCCGCCGCTTCTCCAGAACCAAGTTCACAGAGTTCCAGACCCAAGCCCTGCAGTCTTTCTTTGAGACCAGCGCCTACCCCAAGGACGGAGAGGTGGAGCGGCTCGCGAGTCTCTTGGGCCTGGCTAGCCGCGTGGTGGTGGTGTGGTTCCAGAACGCCCGCCAGAAGGCTCGCAGAAGCGCCGGCGACGGTGGGCCTGTGCCCAGCGGGGGAGGCACTGGGGGAGCCTCTGGCTGCCGGCGCTGCCGTGCCACCTTCTCCTGTGTGTTTGACTTGGTGCGGCACCTCAAGAAATGCTATGACGACCAGCATCCGGAAGAGGAGGAAGAGGCAGAGAGAGGAGAAGAGGAGGAAAACGCAGAGGAGGAAGACGCAGAGGAGGAACAGGGCCCAGAACCCCCAGCGGGGCCTGAGGGCCCATCACCAGAACCTCCAGACAGGGAAGAGCTGGGCCAAGCAGAGGCCACAAAGCCAGGAGGCAAAGAGCCTGAAGGGAGGGCCCCTCCCTCGCCCTCCCCCGTCCACGCCTGTGACCAGTGCGCCATGTCTTTCCCCAGCCAGGACCTCCTGACCAGTCACCGCCGGCTCCACTTCCTGCCACCTGTGCAGCCCAGCACTGCCCCCCACCTCCTAGAGCTGCCCTTGCTGGTGTTCGGGGAGCGAAACCCTCCGGTGCCAGGCACTCCACCAGTGCCAGGGCCACCCCTCAAACGGAAGCACGAGGACGGTAGCCTGTCACCCACGGGCAGCGAAGCAGGGGTGGGTGGGGAGGGTGAGCCCCCCAGGGATAAGCGCCTGCGCACCACCATCCTGCCCGAGCAGCTGGAGATCCTGTACCGCTGGTACATGCAGGACTCCAACCCGACGCGCAAGATGCTCGACTGCATCTCCGAGGAGGTGGGGCTCAAGAAGCGAGTGGTGCAGGTCTGGTTCCAGAACACCAGGGCCCGGGAGAGGAAGGGCCAGTTCCGAAGCACCCCCGGGGCAGTGCCCAGTCCGGCAGTCAAGGTCCCCATCACACCCAGCCCCGCACCCTTCCCCAAGTTCAACCACTTGCTGGGCAAGGTGGATGATGGGGCTGGGAGGGAGGCCCCAAAGAGGGAAACACCCGCTTTTCCCTACCCCACGGTCACCCCTGCTGCTGGGCCTCTGCCTTTCCTGCCACCTGGGAAAGAGGCTCCCACTCTGACACCAGAGCCACCTCTACCTCTCCCACCGCCCCCTCCACCCAATGAGGATGAGGGCCCAGAGGAACCGTCTAAAGCTTCTCCAGAGAGTGAGGCTTGCAGTCCATCTGCAGGGGACTTAAGTGATTCGTCAGCTTCCAGCCTGGCTGAACCAGAGTCCCCTGGGACTGGAGGGACCAATGGGGGCCCAGGAGGTGGGGCTGGGGTCCCAGACGGAATGGGGCAGCGGCGCTACAGGACCCAGATGAGCAGTCTGCAGCTAAAGATCATGAAAGCCTGCTATGAAGCCTACCGTACCCCTACGATGCAGGAGTGTGAGGTGCTGGGGGAGGAGATTGGGCTGCCCAAGAGAGTCATCCAGGTCTGGTTCCAGAATGCTCGTGCCAAGGAGAAGAAGGCCAAGCTGCAGGGGGCAGCAGTCGGTGGGGCTGGGGGCAGCAGTGAGGGCCCCTCGGGAGCCCAGCGCACCGACTGCCCCTACTGTGACGTCAAGTATGACTTCTATGTCTCCTGCCGAGGCCACCTCTTTTCCCGCCAGCACCTGGCCAAGCTCAAGGAGGCAGTCCGAGCCCAGCTGAAGAGTGAAAGCAAGTGCTACGACTTGGCCCCAGCACCCGAGGCACCCCCCGCTCCCAAGGCTCCACCTGCCACCACACCTGCCTCTGTGCCCCTCGGGGCTGCCCCGGCTCTGCCTCGCCTGGCCCCGGTCCTCTTGTCCGGCCCAGCTCTGGCCCAGCCCCCACTGGGCAGCTTAGCTCCTTTCAGCGCAGGTGAGTGAGAGGTTGGGAGAAGCTGGACTTCAGAGGGCATCTCCCTCTAATGAGGTGCCCTTCCTTTTCCTTCTTGACTCCTCCCATCTCCAGTCTCCTCCCTGTGTTTCCAGCTGGTGGGGTAGAGAAGGGAGGAGAGGGAGCATGGAGGCCAGGCGGTGGGGACGCATGAGTACGTGGCTGGAGGTGGCCTCCAGCAGGAAGGATGGCAGCGCCAGGAGGTGGCTAATCCGCACTCTTCGTCTTCCTAGGCCCTGCAGCCTCCTCAGGCCTCCTTGGCCTCGCTACTTCGGTCCTGCCTGCTACCACAGTGGTCCAGACTGCTGGCCCAGGCTGCCCCTTACCTCAGAGACCTATGCCCGACCACACCAACACCTCCACAGTAGGCACCACTGACCCTGCCCCAGGCCCGCCTACTGAACCCTCTGGGGACAAGGTCTCCGGTGAGCGAAAGCCAGCTGCAGCCCCCGCCAACTCCTCTACCGATGCCCTCAAGAACCTCAAAGCATTGAAGGCCACTGTCCCAGCCCTGTTGGGGGGCCAGTTCCTGCCCTTCCCGTTGCCCTCTGCAGGGGGGGCCACGCCGCCAGCTGTCTTTGGCCCCCAGTTACAGGGGGCCTACTTCCAACAGCTCTATGGCATGAAGAAGGGACTGTTTCCCGTGAACCCCGTGATACCTCAGACCCTCATCGGACTGCTCCCCAACGCCCTCCTCCAGCCACCGCCCCAGGCCCCCGAGCCCATAGCCACAGCGCCTCCGAAGCCACCTGAACTGCCCGCTCCGGGGGAGGGGGAGGCCGGGGAGGCCGATGAGCTGCTGACAGGCAGCACGGGCATCTCCACCGTGGACGTGACCCACCGCTACCTTTGCCGCCAGTGCAAGATGGCATTTGACGGGGAGGCCCTGGCCACTGCTCACCAGAGATCCTTCTGCTTCTTTGGGCGGGGCTCTGGGGGTTCCATGCCCCCCCCACTGCGGGTGCCCATCTGCACCTACCACTGCCTGGCATGTGAGGTGCTGCTGAGTGGGCGAGAAGCCCTGGCCTCGCACCTGCGCTCCTCGGCCCACAGGCGCAAGGCGGCCCCGCCCCCAGGGGGCCCACCTGGCGCCGCCACCAACGCCGCCACTGCCGCCACGGCTGCTGTGGCTTTTGCCAAAGAGGAAGCAAGATTACCTCACACGGACTCCAACCCGAAAACTCCTACTACCTCTACACTTCTAGCTTTATAAACAGACAAACCAAGACACGGGGCAGGGAGGGCCTCGGGGCTCCTCTTACCCCAAGGGGTGTCTGGTGGGAGCCCTTGGCCCTGCCCACCCCCCTGGGAATCTCTCAGTTCCCACCCTCAGTGGGCTTCACACACCCCACCTCCAGCAGAGTCCTGCCTCCTCCTCCACCCCCAGACACACCGATCCTCCACAAATCCTTGCCCCTTGGTCTTCACGGCCAACACATCCATCTTGCCATCTCGATTATTCATTCACACCCACCCTGCCCACCAGACACAAAATCTATCCTTGGTTTCATCTTCCTACAGCCTCTTTCCTACTGAATTCCCAGTCACCCTTCCAACTCCTATAAACACACAAATATGTTATCCCATGCTGTTCCACTGACTGAGAAAACACCAAAAAAAAAAAAAAAAAGAAGAAGAAGAAAGGAAAAAGAAAACCCAAGACAAGGAAGGGGGAAGGAAAATAAACTTTGCCACTCCCCTTTCTCCTTCCTACCCCCCTCGTCTAGAGCGCCATACCGCTCACAAACTCCTTCCAAATACTCAGTTGGCTCCCAAGGTTGGAGCCTGGGATGGGCAGGGAGCCCACGAAACTCTAACCAAACTGGAGGTCAGCGGGGAGAAGTGCTCCCAGCCCACTCTCCTCACACCCCTCCCTCCTCACCTGACAGGGGAGCCCCTGTGGCCTGAACTCTAGGGGAAACCGTGGCCAGGAACCCCTCTGCCAGCCCCGACCCTGCACCCTGGAAACTGCAGTAACTTATTCTCAAAGGCTTTAAACACAGAGATCCTCTCAGCAGCCGTCGGCCTGCCCCTTGTCCCAGCCCTGCCACGTGGTGGTCCAGCCTCCAGGACCGGCGCTGCCCACCAACGGCAAATCCAAAGTTCTTTAAAGAAAAACTGAAACACACGACCAAAAAAAAAAAAAAACCACGAGTGCGAGAGAGAGCACGCACACACGTGCGGGAGAGAGAGATGGAGAGACCAGAGGAATGAACTAATGAAAAACAAACTTGGAAAACACAGGAAAAAAAAAAAAAGAGAAAAGCCTGAAAACTCTCTCATCAAACAAGTGGTTTTTTTTCCTGTTTGTGTCACTCCCCACCCCACCCCATTTTAAGGGTTCAAGCGTATTTGAACCACCTTGTCTCTGGAAGATCAAATGGCTTTAAGGCCTTGCTTGGGTTCAGTGGTCCACAAGACTAACGGGAGTGCAGCCCTGCCCTGGCTGTGCCCGGCCTCAGAAGCAGGAGCTGGTAATGGGGAGAAGAGCCTGGAGGCTGGGGAGAGAACCCCATCCTTGCCCCCTGAATTGAGTATTTATCAGGACAGTAACAAACATCCCCTCATTCTCAGCTGTGAGTTACAAAAGTCAGTGTCACTGAGAGTAGCTTGGCCGTCTCAGGAGGAAAGGGGTGGACTAGGCCGGGCAGTCTGGTTTCTGAATCTTGGGTATGCTTCCCTTTCATGTAGCTGCCACCGTCTCCTCTCATTCACTTCTTTCACAAACCTCTCCTCCCATTCCCTTCCTGGCGCCCCCTTCAGATTTCTGGCACTTCTTGAACCTTTTTGCCTTTGTGGGGACCCTTATTCCCTGTCTGTGTTCTTCCCACACCACCCCATCCTCTCCCCCTGCTTCCTCCGGCCTGGCCCATCTCCTCCAGGAAGCAGCAGCTGCTGCTGGAGGTACCCCCGCAACACACACACACAAAGGAGTCAGGGCCTCCCTATGAAGCTCACGGGGTCTCAAGCTGATGACAGCTAAGGGGATGGGTGGGCAAGGAGATGACCGAAGCACAAGGTGAACCTTTGATAGAGTGAGATCACCAAGGGAACCAACAGATGAGGAATGTGCTAGAAGAGGGTTCCCCACCTCTAACCTCGTTGTCTCTGTAAGCATCAAGTAACTGTGGCAACTCCAAAGCCCAGCCACAGTGGCACTGGGTGGAGACGCAGGTGTTTTAGCAAAGAAAAGCCTGCAAAAATTTCCCAGTCCTACAGGTAGTCTCTCCTACGACCCTTGCCCCTAAGACCTCCCCCTTCTAGGTAGTCTCCTTCCAAACTCTCCCTGCAGGCTGCTTCTACTACCAGGATCCATTTCATACATGCAAACACACAAATTCAGCCAGCCCTGGGATTTAGGTTTCCTGGCCTGTCACTCTGTTCCTTGAACATGTTAATACTGAAGCAGTGGCTTATGTGCAGAAAAGATAGGAGGAGAGAAAAGGGGAGGGAAAACTTAGCTCAGTTCCTAGTCTCCATATGCTCTGTGAATCTCACTTCTGGTCCCATTCATTTCTAAAATGAAAAGCTCCTAACCTAGCACATCAGGGGTGGGGTGGATTACTTATTCTGATGATGCCAAAAATGCCAGTTACAAATGCAAGCAAGAAGAGTGAAATTGCCCAACCATGGGCTTGCTATTGCTGCTCCCACCTTTCCCCCACCTCAGCATCTCTCGTGCACCCCTCCCTCCCTCCCTCTCTATCCTTTTCTCTCTCCTGTTGAAATTCCGTGTATAAAACTATTTTCTTAGCAGCATGTGTATGAGGAAAGAAGCTTTTTCACTCTGTGCTTTCTGGGAATGTGATATGTGTATAAAAGTTGAAAACAAACAAAGAAAAATTAGAGAAAAAAAAAACAGGAGAAAAAGAGGGAACGTTTTAAAGAAAACCTTGGCAAACACCTTGCATGGGATGATTAGAGGTGTGGTTTCATGCATTTTAGGGATTTACAGCCAGGGTAGGTTGGCTTTAGTTTGAACTATGAATATATTCACCAGGAGTTAATAATCTCTTACACCCAGATTCCCTGGCGTGGAGAATCCCACGTACATTCACAGTCGTGGACTAAAGCTGACTGAGTAGCTGTCCTTACCAGGAACCCTATAACCTGGGGGACAGAAGAGCCTGGCCAACTGCTGACCTAGGTCAGTCAACGTGCTTCTGGAGGGTGTGCGGTTCCATGTTCCCAGTGGCTGGAGCATTCCTCCCTGACCCCTTCCTGAGACCACAATCCTCAGCAGCAGCACTTCTGCACTGGAGATTCAGTGAGTGGGTGGCTCCTGTGGACAGAGGCTGAGTCGGCACAGCCCCACGCAGAATGCTAGAGGTGAATGCCAAGCCGCCCAGGTTAAACTGTGTTGCTTCTGTGGAGCAGTAAACCAACTCGAGCGCATGGCACATCCATACCTATCTTGTGGTGCCCGCCCCTCCCCGCCAGCTCTAAAGTGAGCCTGAATCAAGGGCTCATAAGACTGGTCTTCCATGGCTCGGGGCAAAGGCTTAGGGTTTCTGACATACCCAGGTCCTAAAGCATCCAAATTCTGGTCCACCCTACTTACTGTCAGGGTCAGTACCAGGAGGAGGAGGTGGAAATGATCTTGGCTGTCTTTGCTCTAAACCAGAGCCTGTATGGGGATGGCTTAAGGTACCCAGTTCTCAACTAGGAACAAAAATCAAAGTCTGTGGAAGAAAATGAGAAAATCTGAAGCCGTAGTGGCCAAATGGGGCAGAGTCTGCAATAGGACCACAGAAAGAGACCTGTTCTTCCCCCCGACCCTCTAGCCCCTGGAGTAGACACATTCGCTCCTCTAATCATTCATCCCTGTATAGATACTCACATCTGAAATACAGAGCTCTGTGTATACGACTGCACCAAAGAAGCAAGCAAGCACACCGTCGGAAACAGCAGCAGAACCATGTATAGAGAGAGCTACACGGACACACACAAATGCCAGAAAGAACGGGCCCCACGGGCATACAGGCACAAGGGCCGTGCCCCAGAGTCATCAACTACACTCCCGTTAAGTAAAAACACCCTCCAATACGTAGTAATTTTCTTCACACAACAGGAAGTAGGAAAAGCTTATAAACAGAGAAATGTAACCAGTGTCAAGAAGGGTGACCAAATGTTGACCATTAATCCATGGGAAAGGACCTTAAATTCCTCTGGTGTGGAGACACCATGTACATTCACAGTCGTGGACTGGAGCTGACTGAGTAGCTGTCCTTACCAGGAACCCTGTAATCTGGGGGACAGAAGAGCCTGGCTAGGGAGGGGAGGGAGGTAGAAGAGAAACCAGGAAGAAACTCTGAGGAAAATTTATATGAAACACAGGGATAAACTGTGCTGGGACCCTGTGTTACATGAAGGGCCAGGTATTGGGGAGCAACTAATGAGAAACCTGTAAGCCCTGAGGATGTCATTCTCAGTGAATTGAGTAAGGAAGAAATGTCCCAATTCCAACGAAGTTCTGGCTACAATAAGAAAGGCTACAGGCCCATCCTCAGGGGTTTACAGCATTACAGCGTGGATACAATTGTGAAAAGATGAGATGAAAAAAAAAGCCAGAGAGGATGTTCGTAGAAGACCTAGGCCAGGACTCGTTAAATCTGGGGAAAGACGGGAAGTGATCGATCCCCAGGGAAAGCCTCCCGGGGAAAGACAAACTCCCAGAAGAACATAAAATTGAGTGAGGACCCACCCACCCCATCATTCTCCTTCATATAGAGAATCCCCACAGCCTTCAGACAAAGGAGAGACAAGGGGTCAATGGCATTATTCCCTGCCAGTAGTCTGAGCCTCATGTTTCTTGCAGCTTCCAGTCGTGGAGAGGTGTCTGGCTAGAGGCTAGTGGGGAAGCAGGTTGATTACAGGTGGACCAGAAAGAAAGTGATGGGGGAAAGGTGACCAGGATGGACTCATACTTCTCCCCAGCCATACACACACTCTTAAACAAACAGTGGCTAAAAGACTGGAACAAGTCATCAGCAGGAGCTCAGCACTGCCCCACATCCACAGTCCCTCCCTGATATCCCAACCTGCAGCATGTCTTCTCAACTGGCCTGGCCTCCGCTGGGCTCGCTCCTGGAGAGCCCCGCCCAGTGCTCAAACAGCAGCACCGGCAGCAACTCACTAAGCATCAGCAGCAGGCCAGGCCCTGGACTCTGCCGACCCCTGCTTCCACTCCCCGGGACCCTGACCTGCCTCCAGAGAGAAGTGTAACCAGGACCCATCCTGTACCGAGCCACAGAATCCACACCCATCTGACCGGACCGCAGAGAGCAATCTCCCGACGACGCTCCTAACCTAGGGGTTCTCAGTGGTCTGGTTTCAGAAACAGGGCAGCCATCCATCAGAACCTGGAGGCCGAAAGTGTCCCGTAAGGGGTTCTTCTGTGATAACTCCTGCCAGTGAGAAGCATAGTTCTAACAAGTTAAATCTGCCTGCTTTGACCTCACAATCTCTCCTTTTCCTCCTGCTGCCCCCACCTAAAAACACACATCCCCACACCCCCCAACACATATATCCCATGCATGACCGCATAGACATTCATATGGTTGGGGGGGATGAAGAAAGATGTAAAAGGCGTGGGAAATCCAGACCTGAATAACTGTCCTACAAGGTGACTGCCATCTCTTAGAACAGTGTTTCTCAAAGTTTTGCCCACCTGCATCAATGGTCACCTGAGAACTTGTTCAAAATGCACATTCCTGGACCACACCTCAGACCGACTGAATCAGAAACTCTTGAAGTGATTCAGTGCTTTCTGGAGTCTGAGAAGCACTTATTTAGATCGCTCAGCCCTGTCTACATCTGCGACCTGCCCCCAACTCTCCAGCACCCAAGGCCTAACCCTGCTACGGCTGGGGCTGCCACAGGGGACTAGCTTCACCCCCAGATTATCCTCCTCATTACCCTGACATTTGGAAATCTGACTATGTCTTCTGCTTATGGTGCCTATTCTTCAACAGGAGAAGTGTTACAAGCATCACCCTTGACTGAGTGCCTCCCTGTTTTCTCCTCTGCTGTGGAAACCACCTTGCTTCTTCTGAAGCTGCATCCACTTCCAGAGGTGCTGAAGTAAGAGAGACCCCAGGCCGGGCAATGGCATTACTCCCCTCTGAGCAGGTCCTACCCCCATCTGAGCTGTCCAGCCTCCCCTGACATCACCCAGAGCCACCAATTCTTCTACCCGAGTATCTTCCTAGTCACTGACTCACAGCCTCTGGCCACCCAGGAAGCAAGGAAAGCCCAACCTGCTAGGAGTTCTTCCACATGGAGGCCCAAGGTCCAGTTTAGCAGGACTGCTGATGGCACTGCGTCTGGAGGTGTAGGGCTGGTCTGTGTCACCACAGATGCTGGGGTTCCGCTCCTAGGGGCCTTCCTCTCTTACCAGGCAGGGCTCATTGCTGATCCGTGGTCTCTCTTCCAGAGGTGGATTTCAAAGACAGGGAAATCTGTCCACCTCGAATTGGGAAGCCATAGAGAAATTCCTAAACACAAAACCTCCTTGAGTGGTCTTTCTGGAAGGACAAGTCCAAGTTGCCTTTGTCTTCCTAACACCTGCCCACCTCTCTAGGCCTAGAGCACATCTCCACCTTTCTAGGACTGTTATTGAATATGGGCCTTTTCACAAGGGAGAAAGAACCAGTTCAACTCAACCACAGCTCAGCCAATCACAAGGCACAGGGAAGAACGAAATACACACAGGCACCAACTACCCCACTACCCAGCAGCAAGGCCTGAGGGGCTCTCCTTCTTCCTACTCTTTCCCTTCCAATCTCTTCTGGCACCATCTTAGTGGCAGCATAGCTGGCTGGCCTCTCTGTAGGATCTCATTTTGCCCTCTTAGGATTTTTTTTTTTTTTTCTGTCCTTGCTCCCCAGAGAGGAATAGAGTCCACCAGCCTGGAGCCTTGGGCGTGACTCTTAAACGTGCCCTTGTCCCTCTGTGCTCCAGCTTCCCTTGGAATTCTGCTCAAACACAGAGTGGCACCATCTTAATCCCTTTCTTGGGCGTGGCGGGGGGTAGGAGGAGGGAGGTGGTGTCTGGTTGGAAGGAAGGCGGACTTGGGGTTGGCTGGAGAGCAAGGATTCAGCCCCTCTATTGAGGGTGTCCTCAGCTCCTCCCCAGCAGGGCTCCACCCGGCGCGTGGCACGCCTGTGTGCGCCACTCTCACTGCCACCAAGTGGCGGTCATGAGCATGTTTGGTGGCTTTGGGTTTGCCGCAGTGCCAGGATCTGAGACGGCGTTCACGTGCCAGTGCAGTGCTGCCAAGCGGGGCGGCATCTAGTTGGTTGGGTGCCAAGCGGCAGGAGCCAGGTGGTGATAGAGATGAAAGAGGGCTGGGGCAGAGGGAGGGGGAGGGGAGAAGGGCACCAGGGAGAAAACCAGACACTTCACTTGTTAGAGTGGAGAGTCCAAATGGGATCCGCAGAAAGGTGCCCTTCCCATTCTAGATCCCAGCTCACAAGCAAGCCCTTCCCTCCCCCGCAGACGCCCGCAGAGTAACATATACAGACCAGGCAAGGGGATCTGGCCATCTTTAGCAGGAAACTGGCTGGGGGCCAGGCAGGACTGCCAGCCTCTCCATCCTCCTTCCTTGGGGTCTTGGCAATGGCGTGTTTCCTCCTTTGTGTCCTCACGCCTCTCTCCGTCTGTCGCTCCACTCCCCACACCTAAGAGGGAATGGGAAGGAGGTCCCGGCAGAAAAAAGTCTGTTCTCCCAAACAACTCTCTCTCTCTCTCTCTCTCTCTCTCTCTCTCTCTCTCACACACACACACACACACACACACACACACACACACACACACACACCATCTCTCCTCCTCCCTTCTCACTCCTGGCACAACAAGCCTCTCAAGCAGATTGGCAAGAGACACCGCCACCCTCCCCACTTCACACAACACCAGAGCCTGTGCCAGGCTGCCTGGGCAGTGCCAGCACCCGCCCACCTCCTGCCGGGTCCCCTTGCTTCTTCAGTGCTCTGACAAAGGGCCGGTCTGCCAGGTCTGCCAGCCCAACGAGCTCTCCCTGGGGAGCGGTGGGCACACCTCTCCTCTTGGCACTTCCCTGGCTACTCTCTCCACCACTTCACTTTCCCAGACTGGAAGAGGACCAATCACCTCAGAGCCCGACCATTTCCCAGAGCTGAGCTCTAGAAGGACAGCGACACCAGGAACTCATCCCTGCCCCTCCTCTCTGCTCCCTGGGGCCCGTTCCCACGGACCCCGCTTGGGGCGCCAGCCTGACGGATGTGATGCCAATGGCTCCCGGGTCCCGAGCCTTCCTCCCAGAGCACCAGGACTCCTGCCGCTGCCCCCTCCCCATTCGCCTCCTTCCATCTCCGCGGGCATGAGGGTGGCAGCCGCAGTGCCCATGCCTGCAAGCAGGCAGCATGAAGCAACTCAGGCACCCTCCTTCTGTCCTCCCAGGCCCCAAACCTCTCCCCTCCTTCTTCCACTCCATCCCTCTGTCATTCTGGTTGGACACTAGGTTGGCAACCGCAGTGCCAACCCCCACCCATGCCCAGGAGGCTCACATACAGCACGCACTTAGGCGTACGTATACACGCGTGCACACACACACATACACACACACGGCCCCTTGAGTGCCAGGCAGCGGTGGCAGACACACAGCAATGCATAGTGACTGGTATACCCGAGAGGCAGCCAGATTCGGCACCTGATCCAGCACCCATTTGGGATTGGGTGGGGAGGCGGGCGGGCAGGCGGGCGGAAGGAAGGGTGATGGAGGCAGGCGATGGCCCTAGGTTGGCAGCCGATGGAGCTGGGAGAATGGAGGGAACAGATGCTCTTTGCCCAGCATCCCTCCCTCTCTCTCTGAGATCAGTGCCAAGCTGGGGGGATGGGGAGAGGGAGGATGGGGGAAGGGTGGCATTTGGAAGCTGGCAGGCGGGGGGAGCTGGGTCCGCCCAGGCTGGGCAGTGCCGGCACTGGCTGCCGCCTCTCCACTCTGCCATCTGTCTCGCTTCTCTCCCCACCCCCTTTCTCTCTCTTTCTCTCTCTCTCTCTCCTTCATCCGCAGCAAAAGGAAAAGAGGAAAACAGGGTCCTCATCCGCCCACGCCCAACCTCTGCCGGACCCCTCTGCTGCTCCCACAACTCACCACACCACACCACCACCAAGCCATCTGTGCTCTCTCCTCCTGGCTCAGTCACCTTCTTTCCTTCGCCTCGCCCTCACACCAAAACGGGTGCAATGTTTTTAAAAAATAGATACATATGTATTTTACAAAGCAACTTAAAAGGAAAACCATTTTCTTTGGGAATGTCGTGTCCTTCTGAGTCTGGGTCCTCGGTGCCAATGTTTATGGCAGGCAGAGGGAGGGGACCCTGTCCTCAGCTGGTGCCCATGAATCCCATGCCAGGGAGGAGGGGTGGCTGGGGTGGGGTGGGGGCGGGGTGGGGTATCGGGAGAGCTCTCTTCTCGCTGCGCCTGTGGTGCTTTCTTTTTTTTTTTTTCCCCTCTTCCACTTCCGGAGCAGCTTCAAATAGATCTAGAGCCTTCCCCACCCCCAGTTCCCAGGGCCCCTGTGCCCTTCTCTCCCTGCTTTTATTTCTCGATCACCCTTTCCTTTTGTGTGTGTGTGTGTACGTGTGCGTGCGTGTGAGTGTTGCATCCACGGCAGTGGGCACCGTGCCAGCCACCGCACAGCCATCTGCGATGCCTTCTGCAGCCTCCGCTGTTTCTCCCTGCCACCTCCAGCCCCCAACTCCCCTGCACCCCAGCTCCCCACCCCCAGTCCCCAATCATTAATTAGCTACTGAATTAATTAAATCGGGAATGCTAATTAACATTCCTAAAGGGCAGGCTGCCAGGCTGGGGGGGCAGAGGGAGTGTGAAGAGGAGACTGGGATGGGGGAGGAGGAAGGAGAGTTTGTCTGCTTAGCAGAGCGGCTGGGAGACAGAAAGAATCCAAAAGAAGGATGAAGGAGAAGGAGGGCAGAGTGACAAGACAGAGGCATGGAAAAGGGCGTGTAAAAACTGAGTCCAAGTGAGAGTGACCCAGCCTTTCCTGCCCAAATGAGACACAGCCGACTCCTCGTCCCCGCCCAGCCTGGACAAGTATATATTCCTAGCGGGTGGACTCTGGCAGCTTTCTTCCCTGTCTCTTACAGAAAACCAACCCCAAACCTGAGTAAACAGCTACTACCTGGTCCATCCAGCCCCAGTGACCCTCAGACCAGGTCACCAAGACCAGACTCTGGGCTCAGAGGAGCCCTCTTGACTTGGCCTTCGCTACCCCTTGTCAAGGTCGGGGGCACCCTGTGAGTGTCTGCTGCTGGGAGAATGGGGCAGCATATGGGGAACCGTGAGGGGTGTCGATTCAACAGCAGTTCACTGAGGATGACCGGCACTGCCTGCAAGGCTGCCCTAGGAAGACCGTGACACAAGACAGTCTGTCTTTAGGATTCCAGCGTAGGAAAAGTAGACACCCCTACCACCTTGAAGATCAAGGATTTGGGAAAAAGCGAGTAACGGCATCTAACTTTGAGTTGTTGTTTTTAAAGAAAAAGAGATGTCAGTATAGTGAAACTTCATTCTCGGGGTGCTCTATGACACGTGAATCCGATGAGATGCTCCTTAGAAAAATGGATCTCGGGACTTCCCTGGTGGCGCAGTGATTAAGAATCCTCCTGCCAGTACAGGGGACACGGGTTCGATCCCTGGTCCGGGAAGATCCCACATGCCGCGGAGCAACTAAGCCCACGCACCACAACTACTGAGCCTGCGATCTAGAGTCCACGAGCCACAATTATCGAGCCTGCGGGCCCCAACTACTGAAGCCTGCACATCCCAGAACCTGCGCACTGCAACTACCGAGCCCACACGCCGCAACTGCTGAAGACCGTGCACCTGGAGTCCATACTCTGCAACAAGAGAAGCCACCGCAGTGAGAAGCCCGCGCGCCGCAACGAAGAGTAGCCCCTGCTTGACACAACTAGAGAAAGCCTGCACGCAGCAACGAAGACCCAATGCAGCCATAAATAAATAAGTAAATAAATAAATAAAAGAAAAATGGATCTCACAATCAAATTATTTGGTATATACTACATATTCTCCCTCTTAAGAGATTCAAGATGCATACTGGTGTGTTAAAGGCTCTGAGAAATCTTGTAAAAAAAAAAAAGAAACTGTTGAATGCATTTAACCCTGATTGTCAAACTCACTGGACGCTGGAACCCTCATTTTAATATTAGAAACTGTTGAATGCATTTAACCCTGATTGTCAAACTCACTGGATCCTGGAACCCTCATTTTAAAATTTTCTAATTTAATGAATTTTATTCCCACAGAAGCAGTGTCCCACTTACAGGGAAAGCTCTGTCAAGTGATCAGGGGTGGTCCTGGCCTAGAAGCTGGCAGATGGATGAGCTGGCCTCAGGTATCACATTCCATAAACAAAGCGCAGCACCTAAGCTCTCGCCTTCCAAATGTAATACAACAAGGTACCAAACCGCCTTGTGGCAGAGAAACTAAATCACTCTTAGAATCACAGACCTGTATTTTCAGAGCTGGAAAGACACCTTAGCAACCATTAAGCCTAATCCCTTAATTTTAGAGTAAAAGGAACTGAGACTCAGAGAGGTGAAGTGATTTGTCCAAGGTCACAAAGCCACTAAACAGTAGCGCTGATGTTAGGACGGAGATTTCTTGACCTTTAGCCTAGCTCTGTTCCTCTATTTTCTGTTGTTAAAACTTCAGGACACGGATTTCCCTGGTGGCGCAGCGGTTAGGAATCTGCCTGCCAATGCAGGGGACATGGGTTCAATCCCTGGGCCGGGAAGATCCCAAATGCCACGGAGCAACTAAGCCCGCGAGCCACAACTACTGAGCCTGCGCTCTAGAGCCCGGGAGCCACAACTACTAAAGCCCACGCGCCTAGAGCCCGTGCTCCACAACAAGAGAAGCCACCGTAATGAGAAGCCCGTGCACCGCAACGAAGAGTAGCCCCCGCTCGCCGCAACTAGAGAAAGCCCGCACACAGCAATGAAAACTCAACACAGCCAAAAATAAACAAATAAATTTTTTTTAAAAAGTCAAGATAATATTAAAAAAAATAAATAAAAAATCTTCAGGACAAGGCCAGCACGAGGTTTATCACAAACATATACTATTTAAAAGCTTCACCCAGACTCCCTTTTTCCTCTGGGACTAAGGCCTGGGCCTGTCTTTTCCACCCTGCCTTGGCCCTCACCACCCCCCACTCCCTTTGGAACCCTGCAGCATCTACCTGCCTCTGGAGAGTCTATTCCCAAAGGAGTGGGGATGGGGGCAGGAGTTCGTGCTTTACAGACTCTCCCTAAGTGTTCCTGATATCCTGGGTTCAGAACATCAGCACTAAGCCATCTCTGCCCTCCCTTCCAGGATACCCCCGACCCCACTATGTATCACTGGTATCAACACAAGGCTTCTACTCCCATCCCAGCCTCAATCCCAATCTGGTCAGGAAACCCCAAATGTCTCCTGGGACACCTCCTGCTGTATTCCTAGCAACTTTCCCTTTTCTTGTCCTTCTCACTTTGGCATCTGGAGTCCCTGAGGTTGCTTAGCCTGGCCATCAGAGTCCTCAAGAGGAGAGGCTGTCTTCAACCTGCAGGGACACACATCTCATGAGAGTGAGGAGACCCTCAGAGACCTCAGGAACCACGGCTTTCCCGAGCTTCTGAACATCCACCGTCCCGCCATAGCGTGGGCCCATCTTTTCCAGCACAGTCCTTTGGGGAGCTGATGGACAATGGAGATGGATGGAGTCTAGCTCATTTCAAAGGTTGAGAACGCTATTAAATTGGGTTTTTTTGGCCATGCCATGCAGCTTGTGGGATCCTAGTTCCCAGACCAGGGATCGAACCCAGGCCCTCCGCAGTGGAAGTGTGGAGTCCTGACCACTGGACCGCCAGGGAAGTCCCCCTGTTAAATTGGTTTTGCTCTCTGGGTCCTGCTGTGTGAACGCTGCCCAGTTCACGGCCACCCTCCCGGTACAGAAACACACCCACAACTTCACAAGAGTGATGACTCTCTTCACAAGATAGCTCGCCACACCATCGGAAAGACAGAAGAGCTCTGAAATACAATTCTGATTTGCGGAAGAGGTCTACGTCCAAATTTGCAGGAATCACAAGGTCCCTTGGAGCTCCAACCTAAGAGTCTGTAAGAGAACTGGCTGAGCCCTCTCCTCCTTCCCTCCCGTGTACCTGACAGGATGGCCTTTTGTCACTGGGCTCACAGAGCCGCTTCAGAGTGTGCCCCCACTGTCCACCTGCTGACTACTCCCGCGGCTGAAGAATGATCTGATAAAGGGGGGGACAAAGTGGAGTCAACTACCCAACCAGGGAGGGCAAGAGGTATGACCTAGATGTGCTCACAGGTCACATTTTTTAAAGAAAGCATTTTAGGGCTGCTTTTATCCCTGGGGAACATCTTTGCTAAATTGTCCCCTCTCAGAGGTCAGTGAGAGAGGCCAAAGTCCAGCCTTCCAGGGTCATGGATTCCAAGCCAGTTCACTTTCCCTTCTAGAGTCTGTTTTATCTCCCCAACACCCAGGCACTGAGCCATTATCAGTAGCAGAGGCACTCCGAGCTGCAATATAAATGATGATTATTCTATTATCAAATAATGTTGCCAAGCCTGGTGGCGGCAGAGGCGAGCTACAAAATTCAACATTGATAAACCGTATATGGTCTTCTAGAACCACCCCTCTGCCTGAGAGCCACTCTCTAAGGCTCCCACCATTAGCAGCAAAGAAGGGGGAGAGACTGGTTAGCGATGGCCTCTGGGGGTTGGGACCCTCGGGGAAGATGAAAAGTCCTCCAAGCCCACCATTTCCACAGCCCAACGTGAACCCCCCTACCCTTCAGGAGGGTTAATCTCAAACAAAACTCCCCAGAAAAATCTAACACTAGTGAGCATGAAGGGGAACCACAGTGTGATCCCATCTCTGCCACTCCTTCAGTGTGGCACTGGACTTCCTGTATTCCTTCTGGCGCTGACCTTTTCCAATTCTGCAGCTCAGCTCATGTCTTCTAAGGCTACTGTCAGATTTCTTTTTGGTCCTGAGCACTAAAAAAAATTAGGGTCATGGTAGTAACTTTTCTAGGGAAATGGCTTAAGACCTTGAGCCCCAGACTGAAGGGCACACCAGATCTGCTCCCCACTGCAGGACCTTTGCACTGTCTGTTCTCTAAGGCGGGTGCATTTCCCTAGACAACTGCACACCCAGCCACCCCGCCCTCCCTCCTGCCCTTTGCTCAGGAGGTCTACTTGACCTCACATTTAATACTGACTCCTGACCCCACCCAGCCCCTTTACCCTGCTCTGCTTTTCCTTTTTTCCATTGCATTTATTACCTTCTATCTGACTTACTTGTTTTATTGTTTATTTTCTACTTCTCGCCTCTGGCAGGTAGGGATCTTGGCTTTGTTCAAGAATGTATCCCACCTATAATAGTGCCTGACACACAGGAGGAGCTCAATAAGTATTGGAATGAATGAAGCTAAGGTTAAAAGGGTACATGTTTCGGTCGGCCCCATCTGACTAATTCCATCACCTGGGGCTGGGTTTCTACCTTCTGGCAAGAGGGCTGATGAATACCCCACATCCTCCTCTGTCTCCATCACTGCCTACAGAACATGCCACTCAGGAAAACCTGGATGTTTAAGTGGGATGTTTCCTGCTGAACCTTGAGCACTTTCCTGACCAGTGCTCAATGAGGCTGCTGAGCCCTCCTCCACAGACTTTAGTCCCCTACTCCAGGCCACCCCATACTAAAACACCAACCTCTACAGCCCTGATTCTCCAACTGGAGTAAGCACAAGAGTCACCTGATATGCTTCTTTACAATGCTTATTCCCAGGTCACCTTTCCAGAGACTCTGATTCAATAGGACAGGGGAAGGACCCAGAAATATGCATTTAACAACTCTCCCCATTCCCCAAGGTGATTGTAATAACAGGTATTGTTTGGGCCACACCTTGAGGAACTCTGGTGCAGACCAGAGCTAGGTGACTTACTAAGTCACCATTTTTCTGTCTCTTCTCTAAATCTACCTAACTCTAGTATGTGGCTCTGCCTAGGATTAGGACCAGAAGAAATGGACCTGTGAGGTGGGCGTGCCACTTTCTTTCCCACCAGAAATGCAACAAATTAAAACTGCACTTGGAGAAACAAGAAGAGAAACTGAGGAAGTGGAGGAAGGCAGCAGTGTGGAGCTAAGGTGAAGCACGCCCACAGGTAAGGGCACACACCAGAATGTCTTAACTCTGTAACTTACTTTTTTTTAATATATAAATTTATTTATTTTTGGCTGCATTGGGTCTTCATTGCTGCATGCAGGCTTTCTCTAGTTGCGGCGAGCAGGGGCTACTCCTCATTGCAGTGTGTGGGCTTCTCGTGGTGGCTCTTCTTGTTGCGGAGCATGGGCTCTAGGCACGCGGGCTTTGGTAGTTGTGGCGTGTGGGCTCAGTAGTTGTGGCGCGCGGGCTCAGTAGTTGTTGCACGTGAGCTCAGTAGTTGTGGCTCGTGGGCTCAGTACTTGTGGCTCACGGGCTCCAGTAGTTGTGGCTCACGGGCTCAGTAGTTGTGGCTCACGGGCTCAGTACTTGTGGCTCACGGGCTTCAGTAGTTGTGGCTCACGGGCTCAGTAGTTGTGGCTCGTGGGCTCTAGAGTGCAGGCTCAGGAGTTGTGGCGCACAGGCTTAGTTGCTCGCGGCATGTGGGATCTTCCTGGACCAGGGCTCGAACCTGTGTCCCCTGCATTGGCAGGCGGATTCTTAACCACTGCACCACTAGGGAAGCCCTGTACCTTACATTTTGACAGCCTCTTTAGCAGTTAGGTGTGAAGTTTAAATATCTCATCTTGGAAAGTAAGCAGATAAAAATGAGCATGTCTTCTAGAGCCCGTGCTCCGCAACAAGAGAAACCACAGCAATGAGAAGCCCGTGCACCGCAACGAAGAGTAGCCCCCGCTCACCGCAACTAGAGAAAGCCCACGTGCAGCAACGAAGACCCAACACAGCCAAAAATAAATAAATTAATTTGTTTTAAAATGGTCTTTTGGGAAGGGGTAGTGTGAAAAAATAAAATATGATCCAGAAAGGCAGATAAAGGTCTAGAGCACAGGGTGCCTCAGTGAAGAGGGATCTGGCAGCCATGCTAGTCAGCACAAGATACAACAGTTCCCGACAGAAGGTCGGGAAGGAGAGGGGGTGAGTGTGGCCAATTTCCTCCATCCAGGGCAATCTCTGCACAGAATTTAGCCATAAGGGAGCCAAGGATTCCCAGGCATTTGCATCTCTTTGCTGAGGCCAGAGCCTCAGCCTTGTACCTTCCAGTTTTACCCCCTCCTCCCTTTTTCCCTCTGCAGATTGCAGAAAAATCCCAGAGCCCAACCAGACATTTTCCTCCCAGCAGCTCCTGGTTAGGAGGAAACAGAGTTGGCCAATAGGATGCTGGCTCAAATCAGCCTCATCCATTTGGGAGTCCTGGCCAGCCAGAGCCGGCAAGCACAGTTGGAAATAAGGGAGGAACTCAAAGTACATTCCTCCCTGCTCACAGCCAGAGCTAGATCCAGGATCACCAGTTTGCTGCCAGTTTTGATAAGCTGGTCAATTAAGCCTCTCCAACTGAATACTGCCTCCTATCCTGTACCTCTGTAGGGTTTCTGTCCCAATTATCACTCTATACACAAAGAAGAATGTGTATGGAGGGGAGGGAAGTAGGAGGTGGTGGCATGTTTTTTCTTTTCCTTTTTAAGATAAAGAATGAATGAAAAAAAGCCTGCATTGTGGGGTGGTAGAAAGGAAACTGGGCTAAAAGTCAAGAAATCTAAATCGGGGTCTGGCTCTGCTACTCACAACTCATGAACTTGTGCTGTCCATGTCACTCCCTGAACCAGTCTCTTCATGCAAATGAGGGTGCTGGCCCATGTGATAACCACATGTACAAAGTACCTTCTATATGACAGGTATTATGAGAAATGCTTTATACTTATTTCCATTCCTCGTAAAATTCTATGAAGTAGTTATTATCTTCATTTTGCAAACGAAGCAACTGAGGCTCAGAGAAGATAGGTGACTTGCTAAAAGCTATGCAGCTAGGGAGTCGAGTTTCAAGGTCAGGTTTTTTCAGATCCCAAAACCCATTAAGCCATATGCTATTGCTAAACGACCTCCAAACTTCCTTCCAGATCTAATGCTCTGGAATTTCTTGAATGATCCCTGTCACTTTTTTCTTCATTCATCAGTTCATGCCATCAAGATCTGGAAGCTAGGGACTTCCCTGGTGGCGCAATGGTTAAGAATCCACCTGCCAATGCAGGGGACACGGATTCGAGCCCTGGTCCGGGAAGATCCCACATGCCATGGAGCAACTAAGCCCGTGCGCCACAACTACTGAGCCTCTACTCTACAGCCCATGAGCCACAACTACTGAGCCCGCATGCCACAATTACTGAAGCCCAGAGCCCATGTTCCGCAACGAGAAGCCACTGCATCACGCGCACTACAACGAAGAGTAGCCCCTGCTCACTGCAACTAGAGAAAGCTCAGGCGCAGCAACAAAGACCCAACGCAACCAAAAATAAATAAATAAATTTATTAAAAAAAAAAAAGATCTGGAAGCTAAATTACCCAATTGTACTTTCTATGGCCACAGAGGCAAACACTCCAAATTATTCAAGGACCCCAGATCCCCAGGGCTTCAAGAGGCTCTTACCCCTCCACATATTTATTCTTCCATTACTCACATAGGAGAAAAATCAAGCCTTAGGAATAGAAGGCTTCCTGAATTCATCTTTCTTTTTCCTCTGATAATTATTAAAGCAACTGAACTTTTTTTAATTTTTATTTTTGGCTGCGTTGGGTCTTCGTTGCTGCACGCGGGCTTTCTCTAGTTGCACTGAGCGGGGTCTACTCTTCGTTGCGGTGCGCGGGCTTCTCATTGCGGTGGCTTCTCTTGTTGTGGAGCACAGGCTCTAGGCGCGCGGGCTTCAGCAGTTGTGGCTCGCGGGCTTAGCTGCTCCGTGGCATGTGGGATCTTCCCGGACCAGGGCTCAAACCCGTGTCCCCTGCATTGGCAGGCGGATTCTTAACCACTGTGCCACCAGGGAAGCCCAAGGCAACTGAACTTTTTAATGTATCAAACAATGTTTATTTCTTCTCATTTAATTTTAGAATTGTTTGTTTCTCATTGTTGTTTACTTATTCCTGTGTATGTGATCCAAAAGACGGCAGGGCAGGCCCATTTTCAGTCTGGGTGCCAGCCAAAGCTGCCCTATGATCAAGAGGCCTCTTGATGAACTGATGATGATCCCGCCCTTTAGTGGCTTCCACTCAAGGTAGCCTGACCCACACATTCTGAACAGGTCACAAAAATGTGGAATAACAACAGCTAGTAAACAAAGAAAGTGTTAAAGCAGAAAATAAGCAGTTCGTTGAAACAAAGTGTTACGTAATTCTTCAACTTGCCTCTCCCTGTGCCAATAGGTAATTGAGATAAGTCACTCTGGCTGTAAGCAGGGTTATGCCTGAACCACTGCAGACCTATCACTGATTGCAGGAGGGAGATGCAGACAGGCATGAGGATGTTCCAGAAGAGACACAAGATTTAGCCTCTTAAAAAAAAAAAAAAAAAGTCTATGTATGTCAGAGAACAGGCCCAGGACAGAGGTCAAAAATAATAGGGGAAAAGTTACCCTAGAGTTTAATCAAAAGAGATCTGTCAATATTTGGCCTGTTCTGCAAGAGACTATCCAGAAGAAGCAATTAACATAAAGCAAATTCAGGGGAAGAGCTGCAGCGTGTCCTGTGCTGGCAAGGGAAATGGCACTCTCACAGGCTGCCGGTGGAAGTATAAACTGGCTTATTAGCCTTTTCGGAGGGCAACTTCAGTCTCTATTAACATTTCAAACTTCTATCCAGCAATTCTACTTCTAGACATTTATGAGAAAAATAATTTAATACTCTTTACAACAACAGTGTTTAGAATAATTCCCATCATTAGGGAAATAGTTACATAAACTATAGACATTATGTAGCAGTGAAAAAATTGAGAAAGACCTTTAGGTAGAGATATGGAAAGATTTAAGATATATTATTAAGATAAAAAAGCAAGTTATAAAACCCTATGTATAGTGCGCTCCCATTTATGTAAAAATAAAGTAACTATAAAACACTCACAAAACCATGTATTTCTGTACATACATAAATACATGGAAAAGAATCCATAAGATATACATGAATTTGATAATAGTGGTTGTAAGAACTGCAGTGAAAATCAAAGGGGTTTCCCTTATCTGTATTGTTTGAAACCTGCTTTAGAAATGTATTCATGTGTAGTAAATAATGACCAACAAAAACACCCTCTAAAAATGAACTAAATTATGTATATATAGATATATACACCTTTATATATGAAATGAAAGATGTTCAAGGTATGTTTTTAGTGTAAAAAGCAAGTTACCAAACACCAGGCATAGTATAATCTAATGATGAGGGTGGAAGGTAGAGGGTAATGAACATCAGCCTGGAGTAAGAGGCCTGAGTTCAAATCTTCACTCTGCCACTTAATGGTCCCTTGATTGTGGGTAAGCTGCTTAATCTTTCCAAAGCCTTGGTTTAAGAATTACCTAGTACATGGAGTGCTATGGGGTTTAAGTGAGAATGTATAAAAAGTACTTTCCACAGAGCCTGGCACAGGTAAGCACTCAATAAATGGTGACCATTATTTGTATTAATAATAATAAATTCAGTATCAAAAATTGGATCTCTGAGATCATTCCAAAGAGAATCTATGATACTTGATGATTTAGTTGTAACATTAATCATTATTTTTTTTAAATTACTAATTCTGTGAGTTTTAGTCATTAAATTTTAGACCTGAAAAGAATCCCAAGAATTCATCTAACGTGATGGTCCCAAATCTGGCTGCATAGTAGAGTTAGCTAGAACGCATTAGGGGAGGAAAAGAGACATTCCAAGGTTCCACTTCAGACTAGATTAGAATTTCCGGGAGGTGGGATCAAATGATCTCTTTATTTACAAACGTTCTTTATCTATACATGTGCTTATACATGCATAGAACACCTCTGGGGAGGGAAATGAGGGACAAAGGTACAAAGGAAATTACATTGTATTCCCTTTTGTAGTGTTTACATTTTTTACCTACTCAAAAAATAAACTCTTTTAAGGAATATAGGGACTTCCCTGGTGGCGCAGTGGTTAAGAATCCGCCTGCCAATGCAGGGGACATGGGTTCGAGCCCTGGTCTGGAAAGATCCCACATGCCACGGAGCAACTAAGCCCGTGCGCTACTACTGAGCCTGCGCTCTAGAGCCTGTGTGCCACAACTACTGAGCCCGCGAGCCACAACTATGGTAGCCTGTGCGCCCTAGAGCCCTGCTCCGCAACAAGAGAAGTCACCGCAATGAGAAGCCGCGCACCGCAACGCGGCTACAAGAGTAGCTACAAGAGTGGCCCCCACTCGCCGCACCTAGAGAAAGCCCACAGGCAGCAACAAAGACCCAACACAGCCAAAAATAAATATTTTTTTAAAAAAATTAAAAAAGAAAAAATAAAAATAATCATAACCTCCTTCAGGTGAATCTAATGCAGTCACTCCACAGACCAGAATGGTAGTCTTTATCCTTTGGCCCAGAAATTCCATTTCAGAAAATTGCAAAGACTCTGTATGAAGATGTGGGTAGCTGTCACAGAAGGAAAATACAACGACAAACCTGCAAACATCATAAATGTCTAACAAAAAGAAATGATCTTATAAATTATGGTATATACATGATGAGATATTACGTGTTGATTAAGTATTTTTTAATCCGACTTTTTAATAGCATAAGAAAATACACCACTAGGCTAAGTGAACAAAACAGGGTACAAATGTGTACAAATGGCCTAACCATAATTTTGGAGTGGGAAGATGGTGAGAAATGTCTATAAAACAGTAACAGGAAATACAGTACATATAAAAATAAGCCTATGTCCTTTCCTCTGCACTCCACTGCCACTCCTCAGCCCCGGCCCCTCTTTAGGAACTGGCTTAGAATCCTATTGAGGAGCCTAAGCACTATTATACTGTGTAGTGACCTCCCTTGGGCATTACATAATTATCTTACTCATCATCATACTTATTGTAACTTTTTGTGTCCTCCCTCCAGAGGACAAATATTTACCACAACTAGGAATGTCACAGACTCTAAAGCAACTATTATACCTTGATATATGGCTCTATGCCAATTCAACACATTTGCCGAACAGCTGGGAATGTGTAAGGCTTTAGGCTAGTGCTACGTGTACCTCACTTTAAAGACCTGGATTTCTGCCCTCAAGGAGCTAGCATCCCATCTCTGTGGACAGCTAAGACACATATATAAGAAAAAGTAACAATATAAGAGGACACAAAAGCAGCACAGGGAATAGGTGCTACAAGGAGTTCACATCCATTTGCACATAGACACACAAAGTGAGTTACTGCCCTTTATTATATATTCTTTATTTCCCCTTTGAACCAAAATATAAACCCCTTAGATGTAGCAGTTCTATCTCATCCCTTATTTTTATATCTAAACCTAATGCCTAGTTTGTCTGGCAGATAGTAGGTGCTTAATAAATGTTTCTTAACGACACTCTTTACTCTGCACAGTTTAACATGCAAACTTTTGAGTGAATTAATTACTGCAATATGAGTAACAGTGGGGAATGCCGTCTAAGTGAACGGTGGTTAGGAGAGTAGACATGATAGAACTTGCTCTTGGTGTATTTCAGACTGAAAACGGTTGGGAAACACTGGGATAGCTGCCATCAGGAGGCTCTGCTAACCCAAGGGACTCCTCCCAGACTTCAGTTCTTTGGTGAAGGGCTAGACAGGGAGGAGTCTCAATCTGCATTGAATATAGTCCCTTTACTTTTCAGAGGAGAAAAACGATGACAAGCAAGATGTTCCTCTTTTTTTCAGGTCGGATCACAGTAGTGACCTTAACAGAATCTTCAGTGCCAACCACACCCTTGTCAATGCACACCCCAGCCTCCCTTCTTCTGCTCCATATACATCTGCAGCTCTTCTCTTGTCTCTCCAGCCCTCGGTCAAGGACAGAAGCCATGCTAGCCATCAGACAGTCATCTCTTTGAAATCCTAGCTAGGAATCAGTGCACTAAACACCCCAGGGAAGTAATTATCTGATTTGAAGAGAAGGCTCATCCCGAAAATGTTGACTGGACCACAGAGATCAAACTCAAAGTTCACCCTGAATGCAAGGAGGAAAGGGAACTGAGAATGAATCCTGAATTTTCCTATCCTGGATGTTCTTGGTTCTCCAGGACACAGTACACATTTAAGGATTAATGTGTCTATCTAGAAAAAACCTTCAAAGTTCATCTGGCTTTGGGCAAACTTTAACCATTCTAGACAGATAAGAATTTATCTCCCAAAGAGTTCCTTTACTAGAGCATGTCACTGACTTGCAAGGAGGAAGTTCTCCTTCATTTCTAACCTAAAGCACTCTTATTAAAATTGAGATTTATTTCTTTAGAAGACGTTCAAGGCAGCAAATTAGCATCCTCTATATCATTATTTCTCAGGTTATTCATGCATGCTAATGTTTGAGACCCACAGCTCTACCTCTAACCTTTAGAAGCTTCAAGACACTCTCATTTCTCCAATGTTCCTAATTCTAATTATTCTCTTCAATAGGCTCCACTCTCCATGATTTCCCTTCTCTGTCTCTTCACACCTCCCTCAGATTTCTTTCTGCTCTTAGATTGTTCTTTCCTCTTCAACCCTTCAGCCCCCTTTCCATCCCTAAGTCTCCTATCCTAAATGGACAGAAGCTTTACCACCTCCTACTTTTCTGACCTAGCATTCTTCCCTGTAGGAATGTTAATTAGCGTGTGGGATTTAATTAATTCAGCAGCTAATTAAAAATGGGAGAGGAAGAGTGGGAGAGGAGGCAGGCGGGAGAGACAGAGCCCGCCTCAGTGCAGAAGGCACCGCAGATGGTTCTGGGTTGGTTGGCACCATGCCACCGCCCTCCAACCCTCCCCCCAACAGCACGCACGGCGACGGGGGAGGGGCAAAAGTGAGGGGCACAGCCTGGCAGAGCCTCTAGACAGACACATTCAGTCCTGCCGCCGCTTTGTGCTGGGGAGAGACAGAAAGAGGGAGAAGACGAGAGACGAGAGAAAGGGTGGGAGAAACAAGGACAGACCACACTCAGGAAGAGCCAAACAAGGGGGCGCCGGAGCCGAACGACCGGGAGAAGCGAAGGGGAGAGCTGTTTATCCCCAAAGACAGCCAGCGTCTTGGGGTTCCCTGGCTCCTGAGGACAAGATGGGGAAAGACAGCCACTGATCCTCTGGAGAAAAAGGGACCGCCTACTCTGACAACCAGGGACCCACTCTGCAGCCATTCTTCCCATAGCATGCTGCTTCTTCAGTATGGGCAGGCGATGAGGAAGACGGCTACTGAAAATGAAAGACGGGGTGGGGGTGTGTGTGCGTGTGTGGAGAGAGAGCGGGCGCAGATGGGCGACGGTGAGCAAGTGGACGAGAAGGAGATTTAAAGGAAGAGGAATGAAGGGTATTCATGAAGGGAAGGGAGAAGTGGGACAAGGTGAAGGAGAAGAAATAATGGAGAAGAAAGAGGAGGAAGTCAGGGGCAGAGCCATGCTTTGTTTGCCAAGAAGGATAAAGAGGGCTGGAGTGTCTGTGCAGAGGACTTCCACATTTGATCCCGCCCAGCCTAGGCCAGGCAGGGGGGTACGGAGGCACTGCAGGGAGGGGGCACGAGCAGATCCCTCTGAGGGTCAACAAAGGTGCCGGAGACAGGGGACTCATCCCATAGGATCTTCCTAAATTCTGGATACTTCTGCCACACCAGGAATTTATCAAAAGCAATGGAGAAAAGCTTCCAAATGAACACAAAAGGAGGCTAGGATGACAGGAGGCTGCAGAATCTGATTCCAGGAGCTCCAGCGGGGAGATGGGTGAGGAATGGGATTTTTAGCAGCACCCAGCAGGCTCTTTAAGGGTGTCACCTGACACTCTGAGGGAAATACAGCCATTAGGGGATCAATTTGAGGACTTGAGGGATGAGAAAGAGAGGAAAGGCTGGGTTTCAGAAGCACCCTTTTGGTGGGAGGCATCTAGGAAGCTTTGGAGCTTAAAGCCTTGGGAGGGAATAAAAGGGCAAGAGAAGCCTGCCATCAGCAATAGATTACTTAAGACTTGACTGAAAGAAACTGAGAAGGAGGGTATGAAGCCAGATGAATCTTCTCTGGTGTTAACTGCCACAGAACTGAACGCAATGGCAGACAAGGGTCATTGTAGCTAAGAGACAGGGTTTTCCTGGCTAGGAATTCTGATTTGATCTCTTTACCACCTAGTGCTTTCTGCAAGAGCTAGCAGTGAGTGAATCGAAATTGGGGAAGAGGAAGTAGACACTCAAGGGCTTTTTATTCTCCAGATCTCACCCGTGGGGCTAAACCCAAGGCTGGCAGATGAGACAAAGCAGTTCTCAGAGTAAGTTGCTACAGGCTCAGTCCTAGTGGAAATACACGAATGCTTTCTGAGCTTATTTTCTAGTCTAGGCTTTAATTAACAACAAAAATTGTAAGAACATTTATTAAGTCACAATGATGCCTTTACAGTAGAGATATATTCTTTAAGATTTAGGATTATTAAAAAAAAAAAAGAAATTTAGGATTATTAGCACTAATAGGAGGAGGTGGGTGGTCCACAGAGCTTTTTATTATTTTGTTGGTCCCCGGACCCAACAGTTAGTTACAAATGAGCTGCAAGGCAAAAAACGGAGACTCCAGAGTTTCTGGCATCCAGCACCAACCATGCGCTATCCGACCCTGAAATATTTTTAAGGGGGGCGGGGGAAGGCTTAGGGCAAGGGGTATATTAGTTAGCAGTAGGTCAAATTAAACCTGGAATGGGCAAGAGCAGCCAAGACTTCAGAAATTCTCTACCTTGCTACTGTCAAGGCCCCCTCCAAGAGGCTGGACTGTGTAACACCTGAGGGGAGTGCTAGCCCTTCCCAGGGAGTCGGCTACCTTCTCTGCCTGCACACCCCAGCTCTCGCACTGCTGATGCTCGCCCTCAGCAGGCCAGCCGAGGGTGGCTTAGCTACAAAACCCGACTGTGCTGCTGGCTTCAAAGCTGTCAGTGACTGTGGGGATGAAATGGGAACACTGGCTTCGATCGGGGTAGTCAACAAAAAGTCAGACCTAGGTGTCTGAGAGAATGTGGGTTCTAACGCCAGCTCTGCTAATGACTTATCTGTACAGTTTTGGGCAAACCACTTTCCCCTATAGCACCTAGTGGAAGAAAACAAAAATTTTAACCAATACAATTTTAGCTACAGTACCGTAAGCATCTAGAGAAGAAATAGTTAAAATTTTATAACTCTTGTAGAAGGTACTAAAGCTGAAAAGTCCCTACCATTCAGGCAACAAATATTTACTGAGCCTTGCTTGGGAATTCCCTGACAGTCCAGTGGTTAGGACTCAGCGCTTTCACTGCTGGGAGCCCGGGTTCAATCCCTGGTCAGGGAACAAAGATCCCATCCCACAAGCTGTGCGGCGTGGACCAAAAAAAAAAAAAAAAAAAAGAGAGAGAGAGACCTTAACAGGTTTCTAAGTTACATGAGTCCACGACCCTAACTAGAGTCCCCCGAATAGGATGAGACGTCTCTGAAAAGGACAGCAGGAAAATAAGCTGAGGAAACGAAGCAGCCACTGGCCCATTTGTCTCCACCAATATACACACCTTAAGACGGCAGGAGAGGCAGGCAAAAGAGAGGTTTCCATAGGTACCTCCAAGGCTCAGGTAATAAAGTGAAGGATGTGGTGTTTTGCACTGTGGCTCTTTCCAGGGCGCTGCCTCTCTCCATAGTCTAGGAGTCAGCCTTGACTCACCCAAGCAAGGAAAATGGAAGCCAGTCATTCTGAGGCTGCCATTTATGCTAAGGAAGATCTCCTCCCACCAGGGAATGAAAGAAAGAGGCCACACCATCCATCTTGTGGGCAATTCCTAGGCCATACACAAGGCGAAGACTCCGCACTATTATCCAGGGAGTTACCAGGATGCTATTAATCCACAAAAGTAATTCGATAAGAGGAAAATTAGCCATCCTAGAAACTGGGTAACTTTACAACCAACAACACTGCTGAGTTAGCTGAGGGGTTGTAGTAGTCAACACAATGAATGAGCAGTTTCCAGATAAAGTTAAGAAGCAAGGTGGGACAAGAGCAAGGGTACTCTCTGGTGAACTGGGGTTATATTCTGGAAGGACTAAACAAATAAAGGGAGCTATGGCTGAGTGGGGAACCCCATGAACTTGGCTGAGATAAAGGAGACATGGAATGATAGGAGGAGGAAGTAGTCCCAAGAGAAAAAGGAGGTTCTACAGCCAGAATTGTGCTCAGTAGTGACCAGGGGGCCAGGGTACCCACCAAGTAGGCGTCACAGCTGCCCTGGCAAGGACCATTTGAGGACTCAAAAGATCAAAAACAGGACATTTCCTAAGGGACCACAGGACAGGTTTTAGGGCATGGTTTTCCTCCAGATTCTACAAAATACAGGATAACAAAAGCACAGCTATCCTTAGCAATCTAAACCAAAAGTTTTGGGATGAAGCCCTTATTATCTGAATTCTTGTGACTCTCCATCTTCCATTTTCCCAGCAAGTGGAACTAAATTCTACAGATTCAGGTAACACCAGGTCCCTTGTCAGCTGAACTCTATCTAAAATCCAGACACTGAATAGACTTGGACAGCAAAGGATATGTGTACTTTCCCTTCTCCACTCATTCTCCCCAGAGCCTCGGCCTTCTCTTCACCTAGCCCTTAACACTGACCCCTGAGTTCCCCAACCCTGTCCTCTTCTAACTCACTCTCACCCATGGCCCCTTTTAATTACAAGTCATAAGATGCCAACGGCAGAAGAGATAAAGAAAAAAAAGGGAAGTAAGGAAGACTGTAGATTTTAGATAGGGGAGTGAGATGGAAATCCTACAGACAGAGAGAGAGAAATAGAGACAGAGAAAGCAAGGGAGCTGGAGCAAGGGGGAGGGGAAGAAGATGGCACTGCGGAAAAAAGAGCGCCACAAAATTAATTTGAGAAAGGGAACAGTAGAGGAGACGTTGGTGGAATAACAATCAGGCAGTAGAGGGCTGGAGAAAGGGGGAGGGCGCCAGGGGAGGGGAGGACCGGTGCTGGGGAGGACCCTACATGCAGAGCAACAGCAGCACCACCTATGGGCATGGCGGAGGGTTACAGACAGCAACAAAAGAGGCCCCCGCCTGGGCACGGGAGCCTGGGGTGCAGGTGGGGAGGGAGAAGTCATGGCTTCTGCCCTTCAAGCCTCTCAGTAACACAACATGCGGGCTAGAAGACTAAATTTTATATGGCTCTCCTGGGAAGACAGTGATTTAACAAGGTAAGGGAGGGGGACAGAGAACTCCTGGCTTTTTCCATTCCAAGGGGGGTTTCCCTCTCAGAATTCAGGTAGTAGAAAAGAGAAGGGTAAGGAAGGGGAGGAATGCCAGGTACTGAAAGGCACGTGTGCGCCTGCTTCTTCTTTCATTAGCTGGAGGAAGGATTTTCTCTTTATTTCCAAGTGATTTCCTTTCCCCACGGGATGCTGGAGTATAGCTCCCTCCCTGGGGTAATGGATGCCCCTCACTCAGCTGCTTCCTCCCAGCATTGCCTTGAAATTCCCAACCATCATTAGAAACCCCCAGGGAGCCACCAAGCTCTGAGAAGGAAAGGGAAGGGTCCCCCCCAACAAACAGACCTGGGGGGTGGGCGTGGGGGGTAGGGTGGGAAGGAGAGAGAGAGAATGCAAAAGCTCTGCAGATGGAGGGGAGAGAGAAATGTGATCAGTGGTATTTGTTGTGCTTCCTGGGAGGAAGGATCCTTCACATTTTTAATAATAATAAATACATGAAGACAGATTTGCCAGCATTGCTCTGGCTCCTTGGGAAGTGTGGGGGAGGGGAGCCAATGCAGCTCAGCACAGACCAATATCTCCCTGGCCCCTTCCCCCATTAGATAGGCTAAGTATTGCAGCAGCCTACCCCTCCCCCTCTAACTGCAGTCCTCCCCATCAGAGCCCACCCTTTCCGTGGTCCCTTCATACAGCCCTGCCCCTCCCTCCTCCACCTCTCTCCCCCTCTCTACTCCCCCAACCCTAGACTCTATCCTTTCAGCACAAGTCCTCATTTAACACAGTCTCACTCCTGCTCTCAGAAGCCCTAGTACCCACCTAGGTCTCGCCCAATCTGAGGCCCCGCTCTTTCCTGCCAGTGCCCTTCACAGCTGACATACAACACCTCCACAGAAGTAACCCAGCACAGCTCAGCATTTCCCAGATCCCACCAAAAGGGACTGCTTTTCCCCCATTTTTATTTCAATGTGATCTCCTTTCTCACAACCTTAAATATAACAGCCATTAAATGTGCTTGTACTCAGGGGGTGTCAGGGCCTCGGGACTAGGTGACTACTGCCACCTATTGACCCAAATTTGTTTGAGACAGACCTTTAATACACTTCTTACACAGCGACGCTCTGTTATTTCAAAAGCATCAATAGCTTAAACATGCAAAGGCATGGCTCTTGGGGCTTCTCTGAGACCCTCTGAACAATGAGATCAAAGAAATACAAAAGCAAGACTGGGCAGAGAGCCAGATCAATGATGCCTTTCTCCATGCAGAGGCAGAAAAGGAGGCCAAGCCCAAGGAATGAAAAAGCAACTTTCAGTCTCCTCAAGGGTCTGAAGGCAAAGAAGAGCTAGGGACGGACAGAGTTTTTCTCATGGGCTGTTAAAAACCTCGTGCATCACAATATGAATGATGTTACCAATAGAGCAGAAGGCAGTATTTCATTCATATGACACTGTCAAATTAGCCAAATCCTTGGATAAGTCTCAACATGAATCAGAGGTTTACACACCTAATAGATCCCAGGGAGGATGGGGATACTCAGGACTGCTGCTGACTCACACTCAATCCATACCAATCAGAAATGGAGATGGAACAGATAAACTGCGCTATGCGTAAGGGCAGGTCTACACCAGGCAGCTCTATGGATTGGTTTAGCTCTGTACCTTCCACCAACCCAAGGCAAGGAACAAGATGAGAAAGCTTGAACTCTCCATGGTGCTGAAAATGGACATAACTGAGTCACCCTTCCCTCATAAACATGTTTTTCTAATACAGTAGCCATGAAAACTGCTGTGAACTCCTGACAGACAGTTGCCCAAGCCTTCATAAAATCATAACAAAACAAAGCTTCAGAGACAAAAAAGGCCTTGATCAAACCCTCTTCCCACCCCCTCAGATGACAATACTAAGGCTTATCAGTACTGGAGAAAAGATTTTCTCTTTATTTCCAAGTGATTTCCTTTCCCCACTGGATGCTAGAGTACAGCTCCCTCCCTGGGGCAATGGATGCCCCTTACTCAGCTGCTTCCTCACAACTCCCAACCATCATCAGAAACCCCCAGGGAGCCACCAAGCTCTGAGAAGGAAAGGGAAGGGTTCCCCCACCAGTCAAACAGACCTGGGGGGTGGGGGGATGGGGTAGAAAGAATGACAGAGAGAATGGAAAAGCTCTGCAGATGGAGGGGAGAGAGAAATGTGATCCGTGGTATTTGTTGTACTTCCAGGGAGGAAGGATCCTTCACATTTTTAATAATGACAGATTAAATAAATTAAAACAGGGCTTCCCTGGTGGCGCAGTGGTTAAGAATCCACCTGCCAATGCAGGGGACACGGGTTCGAGCCCTGGTCCGGGAAGATCCCACATGCCACAGAGCAACTAAGCCTGTGCGCCACAACTACTGAGCCTGCCCTCTAGAGCCCATGAGCCACAACTACTGAAGCCCAGGCGCCTAGAGCCAGTGCTCCACGAGAAGAGAAGCTACCGCAATGAGAAGCCCACCCACCACAAGCAAGAGTAGCCCCGGCTCACCACAACTAGAGAAAGCCCGCGCACAGCAACGAAGACCCAACACAGCCATAAATAAATAAATAAAATTAATTAATTAAAACAGGTAATAATAAATCCTAAGACTCTCCTTACCATCACATGATAAAACTGAACAAGTGCCCATGAGCACTAACGATATACGTTACTTAGTGAACGTTGGAAGTGATCTGCCGTTAGCACTGCACTGATGAAATCTGACATTCATGTGGTCTGAACAACCAGAGAACTAAATCTGAGTAAGAATAAGGGAAAGAATAGCAAACGACAGCCATAAAGAAACCCTAAAATCTTCTCAGTTGCCCTGCCCTACTACTGTAAAAGTGAGTTTTAAACTACATTCTATGGAGTTCTAAAGGTTCCTAGGAGCTCCTCAGAAATCCTGGGGAAAGTGGGCCATGAGAACTCGAAGCTCCAGGACCCCTCATCCTCGCTTCAACCACAGTAGCCTAGCCTTTGCCTATTTTACAGGTTGAGAATCCACGCAAAACTTTGTCAACAATGGACTCTAAACATTGTTTGATGACTCTGGTGCAAATAATCTCAAGATTACTCATTTTTTATTGGAAACCTCTTTCAAATATCGCCTGTCATCTAGAAGGCCAGGGATAACAAGATTTCCTAAGATTAAAGACTGGATTCAATTAATATAAGGTCCACAAAGGCAGGGATTTTTGTCTGTTCAGTTCACTCCTATAATACAAAAAGGCCAGAATAGTGTCTGGAACTTGTCGTTTCTTTGAAGGCAAGGGCTTGAACAGAAATGGTGCAGTAAAGAGGGGAGAGCTACAGGTCATAAACTACCTACCAATACATTTTCAAAGGAAAAAAAAAGGAAAAACAAAATCCTGAAGACGTTCATGAACCCCAGGACACTTGGCAGTCCTCCATCCTCTGTGTTCCCCCAAGCACTGGTTCTCTAACTCATTAGTCGTATAACCTTGGGCAAATAAATAACCTAAGTTTCTCAGTTTCCTCATTAGTAAAATAGAGATAACATATATTTTGCAAGGATTAAGTATAAAGCACTTAGCTCAGGATGTAACACAAAGTTAAGATCTTTTTTAAAAAAAGAGCATCTCCTTTTCCTTGGCAGTTCCCACAATCCAAAAATCCTTAATAAATTAGATGCAAATGCAATAGCTAGTCCTAAAAAGAGAATGTAGTAGTCCTAACCTCTTGTCCAGTTAGTTCAGCCAGAAAGGAAAAAGAATCTCTAAATATGTTCTTGAGGCTCTTTGCTTAGATTCACTCAAGGAGATGGAAGTATGAGGGCTCTGGGCACATCAGGGTCACTCAGATCTGCCAGGGACTAAGTCAGAGGCCCCAGGAGTAAGCGCATCTTGGTTACCATCCATGAGAAACAGCTCTAGGCTCTCTGGTTTGGAGGAAATCTCAGAGACTCAGTCTAATACATTTATTTTTCAGCTGAGGAAAATTAAAGGCCAGAGATGTCACATGATTTGCCCAGGATCACAGAGTTAACAGAAGACAGTACTGGGTTGTCTCTCTTAACTACTTTCTACCAAGCTACAGCTGACTGAAAACAGACCCCCCACCCCAACTGGGCAGACCGGTATAAGTACAAATTCATAGGACTTATAATCAACTAGGTTTTACTGATGTAATGATCTAAATTATATCCCTCTCCATGACACATCATTAACTCCAATGAATTACTTCTAGACTCAACTCTCTTCCCGTCCCTCTTTCCACCTTCTACATTATCCAAGGCCAGAGGGATCTCTCACTAACAGAAGTCATTCTCTGAACAGAATACAAGATCTCAGATATGTAACTCCCACCAGTCTCCTGACTTGGGCTGATATGACTGAGGGGTTTTCATTCTCTTGGTCTTCAGGAATTTTCTGTCTGCCTGCTTGTTGGCATTCTTTCACAAGCTCTTTGTAAAAGGGCTGGTGTTTGCTCACTGGTAAACTGAAGACTTTGTTGAAAGAGGGTCAAAAAGGCTGAAAAACACAAGACTATACTGATTCTTCACACTCCTCTCATTCCCTCTACTGTTCTCTCCAGATAAACTCTCAACTTTCAATAACTGACCTAAGATCAGCCCTACGTCCATGCTATTTTAGAAAGAAAGGAAAAACTTTCAGAGAAGTGGAGACAAGAATAACTCTTGGTAATGAGAAAAGGTTCTATCTAGCTTTTGATTATAGTCAAGCACCAAAGGAGGTTTCCTAAGCCACTAATGCCACCTGGTGGCCAGCAAGATACATTAATAAATCTTAAAATCCATATATTTCAGATGATCTGCATTATAATTATAATAAATTATACAGGAACTTGGGGCAACGTGGGGTTGAAAGAGTGGATTATACTACTCTAATCTCTCAATATTTTTTGATTAAATAACCAATTTTTAGTTTCTGGTGAAAATGTATTATCAAAGAAAACCATATAAAGCCAAACTTTCTTATTCCCCCCAAAACCTCATCCTTCCCTTTTCCATCAACCTCTCACCAAAAATACCCCATACCCAGTGATTCCAGTCATATAATACATGTGCAAAAGGGGCTTCAATTCGTAAGTAAAATCAATTTTATTAATAAAGATCTTTCCACATGTCCAGAGCAAATAATTAATGAATTCCGAGGAAAAAACCTACATACAGTGAAATTAGAAGTATCCCAGGATGACAAAAAATAAATTAAATATGTACACCCATAATCACCGCCGCCTCCGAAAACCTGAAAGGAAGGGAAACCAAGAATGAGGCAAAGGACAGTTGGGAAAAGCCAAAGGGACAGAAAAAAAGGACATCTAGAGAGAAGGGCTCGATAGGAGTGGGTTCCCTCAGCAATACTCTCTATATCCTCCCAGGACAAAAGACTAGAAGCAGGATAGAAACTGAAATGGGATAATGGTTCCTTCAAGTGACACTTTCATAGTTTACTTAAGGAAACCTGAACAGGAACTGTGGGGCCTTCAGAAATAGAATCCAGAAATCTCTTTTGTGAATGATGCTGATTTTCATCTTGGGAAAGAAAAAAATAAATGCCCACCTCTAAAGAGATTAACACCCAGTATGGAAGAGATACTATAAAGGTTGGTAAAACCTAGGATGGCAGATCCGGAGCTGGCATCCCAATTCGTAAACCCCGTCCTGCACTTGATCACCCAAGTCCTAGTCATTCACTAACCTTTTTTCTTCTGACCTTTCTTAGGTATCTTCTTCCGCTTCTTAGTAGAATTCTGATCCTGGAGACACATGGAGAAGGGAAGGAATGGCGGTGAGCTTCCAAGTTTAGTGTCCCTTCCCAAGTTCCTCACAGTAATAAGCCCACATACATTTAGCTGAAAGCATGAAGGTCACCTCCCATCACTGTATCACTTCCTCACCTCATCAAGATGAGGGGTTCCTCCTGTCAAAGCACTGATGTCACTGAAGTGCGTGAGGGAATGAATTTGTGAGCTCATGACATTTGCTCGTTTTCGCCGTCCTTTCTCCCGCTTACTGACACTTAAACGCACCATCATGCTCTCCTCATAGTTAATCCTGCCAGAGAAACACAGACACCACTTGCAGCATGCTCAGACCATAGAGGCAGAAAGTTGCAGCCAAGAACCTGGGCCCAGATGTTTACTCACCCTACATTCAGACAGTTCTCAAGAAATTTCATAGCAAGTCACTATAGTATTTAGTGAGGTGATACTGTGTGCTCAACACTCAATGCTCAATACTCAATGAAATGTTCTTTGCACTAGAACTTCCCTCCTCCCCAGAGATGAACTCACAGCCCATCCACAGGAATACTTAAACTATATCAGGAAATTCTTTATATTCCAGCTCCATAAACAGAATCATCTACATGAACCTTCTCACTCAAATCTACCAACTGCAGAGATGGACACCTGGGCAAAGTTGATGAGTCTGTGTTCAACTTATAACTGCTTTTCTACTTTTCTTCCCTGAACTTATCTAGCACTCTCCATGCCATTATAAAAACGTGACTTTCTTGCTTTCTGCAGAAAATAAACAGCAGTGATAGTGAAACACAGAACTTTAAAATCCTACTAGGTGGAACTGCATATATTCTCCTCCATGTAGCACTTGCTCAGCCTGAACCCCTGGGGGAAAAAAAAAGACATTTCCCCCGCTAGTTCCTATTCTGTACTTCAAACCGCTAACTCTTAGAAACCGTCACACCAAATTTTGCACTCCACTTTCTAGATAATGTGGGTTCTCTTGGAATTAGACTTAATCATCGTCATTCACAGGACAGGTCTCTACAGCATAGAAAACAATTTCTAACTGCAAGGACTCGGACCTGTGCTGATCCTCCTGGCTCTGTCGAGTAACATGAGGATGCCGAGCATCACGGATTTCCTCCGGAGCATCTGAGTACTGTTCCTTTAGTTCACGAATGACAGAACTGCTCAATGCCCGTCTCTTGGCTCGTTCTAGGCGCTTCTTCTCCCGCTCAGCTTCTGTTTCATCTATGTGATAAAAATCAGCAAGGGTTATCCCAGAACAGAGAAGAGAAACACAATTCATGCTGAGGAAGCAGCCTCCACAGTTCATACCGTAATGCACTGGAACCAAGCGTGGTGGAACATATTTCTTAGCTGTCCCTTTTCCAGATTTCTTCCCTGAAGCCCCAGACTGGCCTTCCTCTGCTTCATCTTCCTCCTCATCCTCAGAGCTCAACTACAAAAGGAACATAACGTCCACAAACTTAGGAAGCGTTAGTCAAACAAGTGATAAGAAAATCCAAAGCTGAAGTACTCTGGGAAGGTGGGAATACAAACAAGAGGGAGAAAGGGGAATCTCACAGTCAACATTCTAAGGCACAAGCTGGGAATCAACGGTAATAAGAGAATCCCAGGAGATCCAGGAGCATTACAAGGCTCATTCAGGCTTAGATTCCTGAGGAAAATCAGGATAATGCTACCTCTTACCTTGCTCATCATATTGCTGGGATGAGGCTTAAAACGGAGTGGGTCACTCTCACCTAAAATAAAAGACCCAAGAGATTTTACAAGATCTGGAACTTTGTGAACGGCCCACACATAACCTTTCAGCTTCCCCCACTTACTGAGGCTGCCTGTCACTGCCGTCTTCACCAGTTTGTCAATTTGATACTTCAGTTTTTGGTCCAAAGGACGAAGCTTTTCCAAAACCTATAATGTGGTTAAATAGGATTACATGTCCTCCTCAAAATTAAGCATACACCAAAAGCCCCTATGTTAAGTTGCCAGATAAAGCACCTAAAATATGCACAAAGTAGAGCAAATGAAGACAAAAATGCTTTTTTTCATTTGGTTTCCTCCCTTAAACATGAGAACACCCACTTAAATGAGAGCTATTGTGTCAGTCCTGGAGTTCAGGACATAGAAACGCAGAACTCTAAGATGACAAACGCCTCATACCGTGCGAATCTCCACCAGTCTCAAAACTGCAGGATGTCCCTGAAGAGACCCTCCTGAGGCTTTGTCCAGAATGAGATGGCTCAGATCCATAAGGTACATTAACAACAGCTGATCTTTCACTTCCAAAAGGCTGAGACCCTGAGTTGAATCAAACAGTAAGACATGCAAATTCAGTTTTAACCACAGAATAAGGAGGAGAGTCTAGGGAGAACAGGATAATTTTTTCCAAGTTCAAACTTTTTCCCATGCAGTTCATATAAGGTATCTGGAGTAGTCTCAAGAAGTGGCTGTACCTAAAATGGCCACAGAGAAAATTATGCTAACACAACAGAAGCACAGCTTAGAGAATTACTGTATGACAATAAGAGCAGGAAAATCAATAAAGTATCCCCCAAAATGACTATAGCAAGGTTTCTCAAACTCAGAGCTACTGACATTTGGGGGACAGGTAATTCTTTGCTGTGGAGCGCTGTCTGGGCACTGAAGGATGTTCCACAGCATCCCTGGCCTCCACCCATTGATGCCATCCCCCAAGCTGTGACAATCAGAAATGTCTCCACACAGTAATGAATTTTAAATTAATTTAACCAAAACAATCACTGATTTTATACAATGGATTTTTACATACAATGGAATTATATGATATAGGTAAAAACAATGACCTGTACATACTGACATGGACTTATCTATGTCGACACACTTTCTACACTGTATAGAAAGTGTGAAAAATGTGGTTCCAATTAAGGGGGGGAGGTGAGAAGTATAATACACACACTTTATATGTATAGAAAAATATCTGAAAGTAACATAATTAGCAACTGCTACCCCTGAGGATCGAGATGAGGAAAAGCAAGAAATGGAGTGCTTGTACTGAAAAAGTGGTTTCCCATCAAGCATATATTACTTTTACAATCAACGAAATAAAAAATGTACCCCAGTGATTATCTCAGAATGGTGATTACACTGATTTTTAATTCTCTTCTTTGTGATTTTATGTATCTCCTAAACTTTCTAAAATTAAAAGTGTATTAGGGGCTTCCCTGGTGGCGCAGTGGTTAAGAATCCGCCTGCTAATGCAGGGGACACAGGTTCGAGCCCTAGTCTGGGAAGATCCCACATGCCGCGGAGCAACTAAGCCCGTGCGCCACAACTACTGAGCCTGAACTCTAGAGCCCGTGAGCCACAACTACTGAAGCCCATGTGCCACAACTACTGAAGCCTGCGCGCCTACAGCCTGTGCTCTGCAACAAGAGAAGCCACTGCGATGAAAAGCCCTTGCACCGCAATGAAGAGTAGCCCCCACTCGCCGCAACTAGAGAAAGCCCGCACGAAGCAACAAAGACCCAATGCAGCCAAAAAATAAATAAAATTTTTTTTTCAAAAAAGTATTATACTTACAGGCAGAAAATCATAAATTATAAGTGTATTCTTTTAAATAAAAAAAGTAACGTGTGTAAGCAGACCTAAGCTATAGTTATTAAAAAAAGTCACCGTGACTGCATAAAATGAAAATGAAAAAGTCCACAGCCCTCGGAAGACCTATTTCAGACAGATTAAATACTCTGCCTAGGATTACATAGTAATAGGAGTACATCTGGGATTCAGACTCAGCCTGACTCCAACACCCAAGCCCTAGGTATCTGTAAACCAACACGCTAAGCTCTTGAGATCAACACTAGCATGCTACAGGAGGATGAGCAAAGGATTTAAAGACAGACAAATTGAGTTCAAGTTTTGAATTAGGCATTTAGCAGTCAAATATTGGGTAAATCATGACCTCTGTCTCCTCATCTATAATATGTACAGTAATTCCTTCCCACCCCCAAAAGTAATTATGAGGCTCAAATAAGATATGAAAGTACTTTGTAGCCTAAAAAGCACCTACTAGAAGTCTTTGATCCTGAAGGTTAATAAATATCTGTTCAGTGAATAAATATATAGTGATCTAAGATACACGTGCACAGCCCATCTCAAAAAGACATTAAAATAGATCAAAGCATGATACCAGAATAAAGATAGCCAAGAATTTGAGAAATAGGCTCTTCTGACATGCTTGGGCATTGTCAAGTTCTAATGGGTTACAAGCGTATGAGAGAAAGACAAAATAAAAAGCGAAGATTAAAAAATGAGAAATAAGAAAAGAACGAAAATGAATGATGCGAAAGAAAAGGCAAAAAGAAGATACATTAAAAATTCGGGGACTTCCCTGGTGGCTCAGTGGTTAAGAATCTGCCTGCCAATGCAGGGGGCACATGGGTTCGACCCCTCATCCAGGAAGATCCCACATGCCGCGGAGCAACTAAGCCTGTGCACCACAACTACTAAGCCTGCATGCCACAACTACCGAAGCCCACACGCTCTAGAGCCCGTGCTCGGCAACAAGAGAAGCCACTGCAGTGAGAAGCCCGCGCACTGCAATGAAGAGTAGCCCCCGCTTGCCCCAATTAGAGAAAGCCCGCACGCAACAATGAAGACCCAACGCAGCCAAAATTAAATTAAAAAATTAAAAAAAAACTCGTGTCTTTTTAAAACACAATCCGCTGTAAATCTCATGCTTAAAAATCCTTCAATGATTTTTATTAACCTACTATGATTTGCATATTTCTGTTGACCTATGGAATGTTTTGCTTAAATGATATCTTAGGACGAAAGCTCAATACATAAAACAGGTAACACCCAAGTTTTCCAGCTCAAGCAGGTATGAGGGATCCAGAGACCATTGTTTTTTTTAAATGATTTTTTGGAAGTGATCCATTTTTAAAGTCTTTATTGAATTTGTTACAATAAACTTCTGTTTTATGTTTTGGTTTTTTGGCCGCGAGGCACGTGGGACCTTAGCTCCCTGACCAGGGATTGAACACATACCCCGTGCATCGGAAGGCGAAGTCTTAACCACTGGACCGCCAGGGAAGTCCCCAGAGACCTCCTTCTATACTGCCCCACACTCAATGGTCCCTGAGAAGGTTCTATAAGACCTTAATTTGAAAACTACCATATTTAATTTTAAGATAGACATCATTTTTATATTTTAACATCTCTGAAGTCAGGATACATCTTTAAATCAATGGTATCTTAGCATTATGTCATAGATTAACAAGCAACATTGTATACTCAATGTAAGTCAGTGATATGTCACCAATTAACAGCATTTTATATTAAATGAAATACAGTTGGCCTACAAGGCTCTTCACACAGAGTGACTACTTTTCTGTCCCCAACACACACACAAAATGTACACCCAAGCACACTACACGACTTACCTCCTTTCCCAGAATATCACCATGCTTTTAGGTCTTTGTGCCTTTGCACATGCTGTTTCTTTCTATCCCTCTGACTCCTATTTATTCCTCACAATCCTGTTACCCCTCTGAGATGCCCCCGCTAATTCCCTCTGCTCCGTGATATTTAATCTTGCTCCTCAGCTCGCACAGCCGCTCATCATGACTGCTACTGCTTATACCTATTGCTTTCACCTGCCTTCTCTACTAGACTTCAGCACAGAAACTGGATCTTGTTCATCTTCAAAGCTCCAGCACTAAGCACATACAAGACACTCAATAAGTCTACGATGGAAAGAATTGTTGAAAACATCAAGTCAAGGGGTGCTTACTCTTCAGTTATGTCCTACCTTCTCTGTAGGATAGGCTTTAGCTTGAACTTTTTTGGTCAGAGCTTGCACCTGTGCAGTGACAGCCATCACCTGAAATTAATCCAAATAAAACCACTAATTAGAATACATCAAAGTTATCTCTGTGAGCTGTGAAGTGCAAAAGCTAAACAATGCCACCTAAAAATTATCTGAAACACTGCCTAAAGTACACCACTATCTTTTCAGTTCTGAGGAAGTATAGGAGAGATGGTTTCTGATACTTCTTCAAAAGGTAGAAAAACCTTTCCACCTCTTCTTAAACCTAAAGAGACCATCTTACCAAACCAGGGGGAGGGGATGGGGGCTGGGACAGTGGTGATGGGGGCATTGTAGCTTTGTACCGGTTGAACTTGCAATGCATAGAACTATATAAACGTATATAAGCTAGGCACCCAAAGGGCAAATCGTGTCACCGTTTTCGGCATCGGTTTCCTCAGCTCTAAGAATAAAGAAAATTGATTCAGATGCTTTCTTTCTGGAATTTTCTGTATTCCTTTGGACGCAGAAATCAATTACTCTGAATTGTAGCCTGAAAAGGTTTTCATTATATCATTTTGCTCTTACTGTTATCTGGTCATTCAAATATGTGCCCCCAAATCACCAAAGTTTAGAGGTGCGGCAAAGTCAAAGCCGATTCGTGACTAATCTATTCCGAAGGGGTGCCATTACTCACCTGGTCCTGGAGGTTTTTCAAAAGTGCTACGGCATTTGGCAGGTCTGACTCCAGCACCTCCTATGGAAGGGAGAGAAAAGAAAAAAACATTCTTTCCTCAGGATTATAAGACGGAACATGTGAGGTGGAAAAGCCCCCTCTCTCCTTCGAACACCCCGGACTTCCTGCCTTCCCACTCCGGTGCACATGCAGCCTCGCCTCAGAGCCCGCCAGCCTCTCAGGTCACTGGAAAGGAGCGGTAACTCCAGCCATGTCTCCCTACTACTGCTTTTGCCCCGCTGTGGCAGGGAGGGCGCCTCCCTGGAGTTATTTCCATCACCACCCTTCCCTCGCCCCAATAATTTGCCTCGAGGCACTGAGGAGAAAACAAACGTCCACAATACCAAGCCGAAGAAGCAAACACACTACACTCACCGGCGCCGCCATCTTCACAAAGCCCGCCCCTTCCGGAACTGTACTTCCTGAGTGCTGACGTTGTCTTTATAGACGAGAGGCCGCCGCCGCTTGCAAACCTAAGCCAATAGGAATAAGGGCTCTCTCACTTCCGCCCCGAACAGGATGTACGAGAGGCGGGGCCGGGTCCAGCCAATGGAATAGAAGAACTGGCTAAATTCGTCAGACTTAGGAGGAGCTTTAACGACGTAAAGATGCTATTGGAAAGAAGCATGTTATTAGTAAATTGAGTAGAATGAGTGGAGCTAAGCCAGTAAAAACTCGGCAACTGATTGATTGACAGGTAGAAAGACCCAATGGAAAAAAGGAGTTAACTGAGCGAACTGAGAACGTATTGGCTCCTGGACGCCGCAGTACCCAGAATCTTTTTCAAGAGGCTTCTCTTGCATTGCCTGAACCCGCCGCTAGGTGACGGGCCTCGGCATCTCTCTCAGAAGGCGGCCACGTTAGGAAGCCGCCATTGCTGGCTGCTGTTCCAAGGCGGGCTGCGCTAGATTCCTCACAGACCCCAAGGCCCTTGTGTGATCGTGGAGAAGTCATTCGTTCTCTGAGCTTTTTTCATCTATAAATAGGAGAGTTGGGCCAGAGAAGCCCAGAGCCAGTTTAGACACGGACAGTAAGGACACTCACGCGCCTCATACGCACCTGGGGGCGCTGCGGAGAGACGCCCCCAGCTGCAGCCCCAACACTTCCTACTAGTTCGGCGACGTGAAGGGAGGGACGTTTAACAAATGAAGCCAGTTCAGATTTACGTGACTTGCCCTGGTCACACAGGCCCCGGCAGAACTTGGTTTAAACCCAGCCTGTGCATATATAGTATTTCGTTATGCTCTGTCTCATCTTTCCCCAATACTTGAAAGTATGTCAGCTCACTCCTGCTCTCACAGGCTGATGAAGTCAGTTGGGTGGGTATTAATTGTTCCTATCGTCTGCCTTGGGAAGTAAGCACTGCAAGGGGAAATGATGGTCTTGAATTTTACCTGCAACTGTCGAGCAGAGCTAGGACTAGCAATCAGATTTCCTGACTTGGAGTGGTCTTCTGGAATTAAACAAGGAATAACTCCCATATCTCGGCAACCAGGGTGGGAAAATCCTGGTTTCTAAATCTTTTGAGGGATTCAGGAAGAAAAAGGCATGGCCTAGGTATCCAGTCCTCATGCCTCTGCCTCAAGCATTTATTTGCTGTTTCAGGCCCAGCATGGAAGCTCAGTGTGCCTTGACAGCCTACTCAGTCCATTAACCAATAGTTTTATACCGTTTATCAGGATTTGTATTATGAAAAGTTTCCATTTCAACATAAATTTGTGACCTATTCAGATCCTCTGCCCATTTTTTAATCAGGTAATTCTTTTGCTATTTAAGTTGTATGAGTTCTTTATATATTTTGGATATCAACTGCTTATCAGATATATGATTTGCATATATTTTCTCCCATTCCGTAGGTTGCCTTTTCATTTTGTCGATGGTTTCCTTTGCTGCGCAGAAGCTTTTTAGCATGATGTAATCCCACTTGTTTATTTTTGTTTTGTTGCCTTTGCTTTTGCTGTCAGATCCAAAAACAATCATTGTCAAGACTGCTGTTAAGGAGCTTACAGCCTATGTTTTCTTCTAGGAGTTTTAAGGTTTCAGGTCTTCCATTCAAGTCTTTAATCCATTTTGAGTTAATTTTGTGTATAGTGTAAGATGGGGTCTAGTTTCATTCTTTTGCATGTAGCTGTTCAGTTTTTGCAACACCATTTATTGAAGAGACTGTTCTTTCCCAATTGCATATTCTTAGCTCCTCTGTAGTAAATTAATTGACCATACATGTGTGGGTTTATTTCTAGGCTCTCTATTTTGTCCCATTGATCTATGTGTTTGTTTTTATGCCAATATGATATTGTTTTGATTACTATAGTTTTGTAATATAGTTTGAAATCATGGACAGAAATAACATTTAACCAACTATCTGGGCACTTCATGACTCAGTCAGGTTTACACATAAAATTAACCATCATGCTATACGTAAAAATACTCATAATCATTGACTCAGAAATCTATTTCTTGGAATTTATTCTGACAAAATCTTTCAAAAAAGAAAAGAAGCCATATATATATATATATATATATATATGTTTACAGAGACATTATTTATAAGTTCAAAAAACTGCAAACGGGTTAGAGAGTGATTGTTAATGGAAGGGGGTTTCTTTTTGAGGTGATGAAAATGTTCTAAAATTAGGTAGTGGTGATGGTTACACAACTCTGAATATACTAAAAACGACTGAATTGTACACTGTAAAAAGGTGAATTTTATGGTATATGAATTGTCTCAATAAAAGTGTTATAAAACTATAAGCAATCTAAATATCAAACAAGTAAATTTTCATATATTATCACAGAAATAGCAAATAGCTCCATTTATTGAGTGCTTACTATATGCGAGGCATTATTCTGAACACTTCACATGTATAAATTCAGTGGTTTTTCAAAGTGTGGTATGGTACTTGATCTAGTAGTATCTGGAATGCAGATTCAGGCACCCCACCCTGTCCTACTGAATCAGAATTTCTGAGGCCAAGGCCTAAGATGCTTTATTTTAATAAGCCTTCCGTGTATTCTGCAACATGGTCAAGTTTGAGTGTCTCTGTTTTAACTTGTTTAATTCTCATAGTAAACCCATAAGATGGGCAATATTGTTTTCTCCATTTTATAGCTAGTAGTAGAACATCTGCCATCGTAAAAATGATAAAATCTAAGATTGCAGAAATCTGGAATTCTAATGGCTAGAACATAAGATTATGTACATATTGTATGTACCCACAGCAGCCCTATATATATACCATATATGTACTTTTGTATGTATGTATATAATAGAAACACACACACACCTTGGAAAGAAGCTGAGAATTGAAAATAGTTAATGTGATTTGGTAGGAGATCTTGGGTGTTATTTCTGTACTTGCATAGTTTCAACAAAGTTTTGTTTGTGTTTCAGGAGCAGCCCTGCTGAATCAAAAAGTACTTTCGTAGAAGAGCCACTGATACTACTACATAAAAAATAGATAACAACAAGGACTTACTGTATAGCACAAGGAATTATACTCAATATTTTGTATTAACCTATAAGGGAAAAGAATTTGAAAAAGAATATAGATAGATAGATAGATAGATAGATAGATAGATACCTGAATCACTGTGCTGTATGCCTGAAACTAACATGACATTGTAAATCAATTATACTTCAATTAAGAAATGCACATTAGAGGAAATTCCTTGGTGGCACAGTGGTTAAGAATCCGCCTGCCAACGCAGGGGACACGGGTTCGAACTCTGGCTCAGGAAGATCCCACATGCCGCGGAGCAACTGCGCCCGTGTGCCACAACTACTGAGCCTGCACTCTAGAGCCTGCGAGCCACAACTACTGAGCCCACGTGCCGCAACTACTGAATCCTGCACACCTAGAGCCCATGCTCTGCAACAGGATAAGCCACCGCAATGAGAAGCCCGTGCACTGCAACAAAGAGTAGCCCCCGCTTGCCGCAACTAGAGAAAGCCCGCGCACAGCAATGAAGACCCAACACAGCCAAAAAATAAAGAAAGGAAAAAGAAAACAAAATTTTTTTTCTAAATGCACATTAGAAAGAATCATCAGAGGATCTCATCCATTCCGTCAACATTTTTGTTAGTTATATATATTGTGGTATTGCTGAATGTTTAATCAGAGCCAGCTAGGCCTTTAAAAACTTGAATTTCCACATTTGAAAATGGGAAAAATATAATTTTGCTACTCAGTTTTGAGAATCCACTGAAGCAAAGTATGTGTAAGTACATTATAAATCATTGTGGACTTCACAAGTTAATGATATTTTTTTATTTTAATTTTTTTTAAATATATTTTATTTTACTTTATTTTTATTTTTGGCTGTGTTGGGTCTTTGTTGCTGCGCGTGGGCTTTTTCTAGTTGTGGTGATCGGGGGCTACTCTTTGTTGCAGTGTGTAGTCTTCTCATTGTGGTGGCTTCCCTTTTTGTGGAGCATGGGCTCTAGGCACGTGAGCTTCAGTAGTTGCAGCATGCAGGCTCAGTAGTTGTGGCACGTGGGCCCTAGAGCCCGCGGGCGTCAGTAGTTGCGGCACGTGGGCTCAGTAGTTGCAGAGTGCAGGCTCAGTAGTTGTGGTGCATGGGCTTAGTTGCTCCGCGGCACATGGGATCTTCCTGGACCAGGGATCAAACCCATATCCCTTTCATTGGCAGGTGGATTCTTAACCACTGCACCACCAGGGAAGTCCCTAATGCTATTTTTAAGTGATTCCTGGATATATTGCTGACAATTTCTCTATTAATAGTGGAATAGTTAAAAAAAAAAAAAAAGAAGAGTCACTGAGCAGTGCCTGGAGGGGCAGGCAGCAAAAGTCCCAATAACTTTAAAGAGGTGGGAAAGCCCAGCCTGGGGTGAGGGTACTGTTAGGAGACCAGTCATATCTGGAGATGGGAGGTTGTGAAGGGCTAAGTTGGGACAATCTGGGGCCAGTTTATGAAGTGTCTTTAAGTGCCAGTCAGGAATTCAGGCTTTGTCTCTGAGACAACATGGAGCCCCGGAAGTTTCTATGAATGACAGATATGTTAGAAGTGGTACTTTAGAAAATTGAGTCTGCCAGTCATTTGGTGAGATGAGCAGATGGAAGACTAGTTAAGGTGCTATTGCAATTATCCAGGCATGAGAAGGGGCCTTGCCTCATGACATTAAAGAGAGAATGGGGAAGAAGGGAGGAGGCGGGACCTTCTGAAGGTGGAATCTACAGATGAATAGAAATGTGGTTGGCTGCCTTTCTCCTGAGCCCCCTCCCCTTTCTCATGTCTAATTCTCAGCTTCTCTGGGTAGTTCCCTTCGTTCCCTACCTGTGACCACAAATCTAGAATCTCCTCTGCAAATGAAACAGAAATGAATCCGAAAATGAATGAATCCAAATGAATGATGAATCCGAAAACTCAGTGTCACTTTTCCCAAGAATGACTGGTTATACCACCAATTCTACAAAATCAGATAATATAACCACCCCCCCACCCCAACCCTGCCACACACACACACACCAGCACCTTAAAACACATTAATGGCTGCTCGGTGCCTGTAGGTTAAAATTCACACTCCCTTAATTTGGTTCATGAGGTCCTTTGTGACCAGCCTTCACCTGCCTCCCAGGCTCTTCTGCGGTCGGATCCCCTGATTACTTCCACTCTTTAGCCACACTGAGTTCACCTCAGTTCCTCTCAGGCCTTTGGACAAGCTGGTCTCTCTGCCCAGCTCCTTCTTTTCTTGATCTACTCCAGCTCATCTTCAAGTCTGACCTTAAAAGGCATTTCCTCCAGGGAGCCTTTCCCGATCTCCAGTCCAGATTAGGTGGCCTTGCTTTGTGCTCCAGGATTTCTTCCATCAGAGCACCTGGCACTTCCTCCATCACAGTACCTGCCACACTATACTGTCACTGCCTGTCCACTTTGTCTGCCTCTCCGTAGTAATCTGTGAGCTCCGGAAGTCAGGACTGTGCCTGCCACAAAGTTGGTGCTTGATCAGTGTTGGTGGAATGAACGTTCATTCCTGGGCTATGGTAGGGCATGCTTCCATTAACATTATCATTCTCATTAACATGAGTTGAACAATCAAACTGGAAGAAGCTGGGATCTGGAATTATTAGACAGGGCCCACTGAGATGAGGCAGATCCTGGGGAACATTGTCATTGCAGATGCTGGAAGAAAGTGCAGACCAGCCTGGCAGCAGATGAAGGGAGTTAGTCTATTAAAGCAGTCAGAATCAGGAAGGTATTCTAATAAGAGGGCACTGGAACAGGTTTGGAAAGCCAAGCAGGCAAGTGGAAGTAATATTAATAGATACCACTTATTGAGCATCCACTGTTTGTTGGGAGCTGTGCCTATAACTTTTTTTTCCCCATCTTTATTGAGGTATATTTGACAAAAAGTATATATATTTAAAACGTACAATGTGATGTTTTGATATATGTATACATTGTGAAATGTTTTCCACAATCAAGCTAACAAGCTAATTAACGTATCTGTCACCTAATATAGCTACCTCCACCCTTTTTTTGTGTGTGGGGGGGTCAGAACAATTAAGAACTACTCTCATAGCAAAGTTCAAGTACACAATACAGTACTTTTTACTATAGTCACCCTGCTGTATGTTAGATCGCTAGAACTTACATCCTTCATATACAAAACTTTGTACACTTTGAGCAACATTTCCCCCACCTCTCCAGCCACTGGAAACCACCGTTCTACTCTCTGCTTCTAAGAGTTTGTCTTTTTTTACCTTCTTTTAGGGCTAGATAATATTCTTCATCCAGTCATCCATCACTGGACATTTAGGTTGTTTCCATGTCTTGACTATTGTGAAGAATGCTGCAGTGAACATGCAGGTATCTCTTCAAGACAGTGATTTCGTTTCCTTTGGCTATATATACCCAGAAAAGGAATTTCTGGATAATATGGTACTCCTGTTTTTAATTTTCTGAGGAACCTCTCTACTGTATTTCATAATGGCTGTACCAATTTTTTTTTTAACTTCATATACATAATCCTTAAGTCAAGTATATGGGGTGGGTATTACCATCCACATTTTATAGTTAAGACTGTGGTTTAGTGCTGGGATTCAAAAATAGTTCTCCCTGGCCCTGTCCTCTTTTCTCTACATGAGTGCTTCTCCAATTTTAATATGCATTAAATCACCTGGCAGGGGTCTTGTTAAAATGCAGATTCTGTTAATATGCAGAAAGGTAACTCAGGCCTGGGTTGGGGGCTGAGATTCTGCAATCCTCATAAACTCCCACTGATGAGGATATATCAGTCCACGGATCATACTTTGAGTCACAAGACTCTGCATGATACTTCACTTTTTTCTCAGAGAGGTTAAGTAACTCACCTAGGTCACACAGCTAGTCCATAAGCCAGGGTTTTTGATCACAGGCCTATTTGATGTCAAAACCTATGCTCTTAGTCATTAAGATATACTGTCTCCCTCTATTCGAAGGAAACAGGGCCCCCCACTTCCAGTCTGGGGCTTAAGGGAAAAAATCTAATCCCTGAGAAGTAGACAGGCACCAGAGAAACTAAGAGGGTTACCAAGACAGGGCTTCTGGCAGAGGGAACGAAACCAGGGCTCAGTTACCAGACTGTGGCACAGGGTGGGGCCCAAGTCTTAGGAACAAGACAGAAGCTGCATTTCCAGAACTACAGCACAGAAGCAAGGGTGACTTGATGATGACACTCCAAAGGTGGGCAATAGCTTGTTCTATCCCTCCTGCCTGGAGCCTGAAATGGGGCCAGAGCCTGGGGCAGGACTGATCCTGCCAGTGTGACAAGGTCACATGGGAGAGGAGAGAAAGATCATAGGGGTGGGAGCCACACCACCTTCACACCCTCCTCCCTGGGATCCCTGGCACTGCCCAGAGAGGCTAGGCCTTCCTAGGGCTCACCAGCATCCTTTGGGGCTGCTGACCCCATCCCCTGCGCTCTCCCTTTCTACCTTCTCTTCTCTTGATTTCAAGCCCTCCTCCCACCTCAATCCTCTACATACCAGCTCCCTGTTTGAATGACAGGATGGTTCCATATTTCAGGCCCCTCTCCTATTGACCTTGTTCTATCAGGATCCATAGCAATTACCTTAAATTTTTCTTTCTTTTTTCCATCACCTTAAATTTTGCCTTGTTCCTTTTGAATGCCCAGGGTATAGGTATCTGGGAAGTGGTAGAAACCAGGGACGCTTAGTACTGGCTAAGTCTGGGGTCTTCAGTGGGGAGTGGGGGGCCCACAGGAGTAGCACAGAGCAGGGTGAGAATCAGGTGCGGGGTATTTCAGATGCTTCTGGACTTATGCTTCCACAGCAGGAAGCCGGCCATCCATGTTACACCAGCTGTCATCTCAGGAGCTGCATCAGAGTCATCAACTATATTAGGATCTTGGTCAGAACTTTTGATTGACTTCTGGCTAAAGGTCAGCAAAGGACAGGTACAAATGTGACCTAAAGGATAAGTTACAGAGCCCCAAACAGAAAAATGACCAGATAAATTTCTGAGCATGAAAAATGTGACAATTCACTATTGGCTTTGCAAAATAAATTAGCAGACATCTTTATGTCAGTGTTAGGGTTGTGCAGAGACAGATATAACCTCTGCTGTATTAGGATAATTTCCCATGGCCCCAAAGCCCACCACATACCTCCTGCACTTCTGCCCCCAGGCAGAGTCCCTCTGTCCAAGTGACCCCTCTTCCAAGAGGAGGATGTCCAGGGACAAAGACAAGCTGAGACAAAAGGGGGATGTTTGTTGGCATCCCTTACATATCCTCCTGAGCCTCTTGGATTCATTTTCGTTTGGGTTCTTTTTTTTTTTTTTTTTGCAGTACGTGGGCCTCTCACTGCTGTGGCCTCTACCATTGCGGAGCACAGGCTCCGGACGCGCAGGCTCAGCAGCCATGGCTCACGGGCCCAGCCGCTCCACGGCATGTGGGATCTTCCCGGACCGGGGCACGAACCCGTGTCCCCTGCATCGGCAGGCGGACTCTCAACCACTGCGCCACCAGGGAAGCCCCATTTGGGTTATTTTTTAAGAGCTAATTACTGTTTAGCCTCTGGACACTCTAGTAATCGTCCAAATGCAAGTTACTTGAGGAGGGACCCCTGGTAAACCTCCAAAACTACAAACATTTCATTTTTGTGTATCCCAGTAAAAAAAAAAAAATCCCAAGCATGTATTTTATACATACATATAAAAGTGTATCTGGATGGACACTCCAACTATTAACCATGGCTGCCTTTGCAGAATGGGACTGTGAATAGTGGAAGAAGCTTTACCTCACTTGCCTTGTAGAAGATATATTGTTTGAATTTTTAAAGTAACAAGCATTACTTTTACAATATGGGAGGAAGGAAAGAAAGAGGAAGGGAAGGAGGAAGAAAGAACGATTTGAGAGAGAGAAGAAAAGTAGAAAGACAAAAAAAGAGGGAGGGAGTGAGGGAGGAAGGAAGGAAGGGGGAAGGAAGGGAGGGAGGAAGGGCGAGAAAGAGAAAGAAAAAGGAACAGAAAGAGAAGCCTCCTCCACTCTCTCCCTGAATAAGATCCAGGGAATCTCATCTATGTCCCTATCCTGCAGGAGCAATTGGAGCCCTCATAGGAAAGAGAAGAGCAGCTGTTCACCTTCTTTGGTACATTATTCATCATGCATTTATTTTATTTAGATTCATCAGAGTTGAAAGAGCTCAAGATAAAAACATACATAATAACTTCTGGCCATTTAAAATATCAAAACAATGAAAAATATTTAAAGAGACTAGAGGCAAGAGGGAGGGCAAGGGGAAAACAGAAAAAGAACAAGAAAGAAACAGCAGTTTCAAGTAAATAGCAACAAATACCAGTGTGCCTAAAAATCCTGGAGGCTGCTGCTCCCTGTTAAGCCATGACAGCCTTGTTCCCTGGAGGCTGGGCCAAAAAGGTCGACATAGAAGCCTTTGTCGCCCTTATTTCCCCCGGATGGACACAGCTTTGGACAGTGGCCGTGGATGGCGTTGCTCAAGATCCAGCCCTTTCAGGACCCACCTCCAGCTTACCTTCCGCAGAAACCTTCCCTCATCGCCCTCTCCCCTCACTGCCCTGCCTCTGCATTCCTGCATTTATGGACTCAAATTTTCAGTTATTATACCCATGTTAAGTGTTGCCACTCCAGACCTGTGATCATGTTGGCCGTGTGTTCATTGATCTGAAAACTCTGAGGACAAAGGGGCCTCTGACCTGCCTCTTTACCCCCTCGGAGTCTAGGTGCTGCCTGGTCCACAGAGGGTGTGCAGTGACCTTCCTGTCCCCTTCCCTCCACCTCTCCATGCTCTTCTCCAGTGACAGTGCCAGAAGCCAGGAGGACCCTGGTTAGCAGATGACCATGCAGGCACGTCTGTCTAATTCTAGCCAAGGGCATGGGGGAAGGGACAGAGCCCAGGGCCCTGTGGCCTCTTCTCTGAGAGGACGCAGGGCTAAGAATAGGACGGGAGATTAGGGAGGGATTTGAACTGCATTGTTATCTCACAGGAATGGCGTTCATTTGGGAGTGTCTGTTTTCCAAGCTCTTCCAAGAGCCGCCCCACCTCCTCCCCTGCCCTGTGTCTCTGTAGGGGTCTTCAGTGTTCAGTAATCGTCCAAATGCAAGTTACTGTTCTCTCACCAATTCTTTCTCTTCTCTTTCCATCTGCTCTTCTCTGCGAACGCCCATCCATTCCCGTCCCCTCCTCCTGTCCCCCGTTGCTCTCCAGCCCCACCCTAATTCCTCATCCCCTTTCTTCCTAAGTTCCTACCCCTTCACCTATTTTCCCTACTTCTCTGCCTAGATCTGCTTCCTTCCACCATTTTCCACAAGTCCTTCCCACTTACCTTTCCCCCTGCTTCTGTCTCCCTCCTGGCCCCTTTGCCCACCACCTCTCCTCACTCCTCACTCTCTTCAGCTTCACGTGCCAGATTTGTTTTCCAGGCTGGTGGCCTCTGACTCCCCTTTCCTAACACTTTTGGACCAGTGTCTTGTCCTCTCCTCCCTCTGTCCTGCTGCTGTGTCCCCTCCCTCAAAGCTGAGCTGGACAAGCACAAGTAGCAGAGATTGAGGTGGGCTGACAGCCTCTACTCCCCTAACTACTAGAAACCATCAGCACTACACACCAGGCAAAGGGATACCTCTGAGGACGAGACCCAGGCCATGCAGGCCATAGGGGACGCCTCCCACAGCCCAGCCAGAGCTATTCTTAGGAACCCAGTACCACAAAAGGGCCTTTTGCTTTGTGTTACACCACCCCCATGGAGCTGCTCTTGGCAGCCGAGGCTGTAATCTCAGAGACAAGGGGCCCAGACGTGGGAGGCTGGGCTGGAAACTGCCCCCTGCCCTGACTTCTCAGAGCATAAAGGCTCTGTCCTTGGGGCAAGGTCATCTCCCACCACAATGCACAGACACCCAGCTACACAGCTCTGCTGCTCTTTCTGCAGCCTCGGTCTGTTCACAGCTGAACCTCAGCTCTGCCGCCTCACCCCTTACTCCTCCGCTGTATCTCCTGGTCCCCACGCACCCTTTCCTGGGTTCTTCCCCACTCCCAGCAAACCAACTCCCCATCTTACTGCCTCCCCATTCTTCCTGCTCAATATGCGTCAGGCTTTTTTGATCTAGTCAGTCCATAGCCCTTTGATAAAGGCTCTTCTTTCCTTGCTGCAGGTGGGGAAGCTAAGACCCCGGCTCCGGTCTCTTGAGACCTTGAGGACTGTGACCAGCTCTCAATCCCTAGTCTGGTCCATGGATCCGAGGTGAGCTGGCAGTCAGGTTGCCTGCTGCCCCTGAAAAGCTCCCCTGGGAGAAAACAGCAGCCAGCCCCCCGACTCCTTTGTTCCAAATCAGACCCAGGGAGGTTGCTTAGCGCCCCTGCCCCATGACAGGAAGGACCTGCGTGATGGATGTATGTGTCTCTTTGTGTTCTTAATCAGTTTCTAATATTTGCGTAGAACTTTGGGGCATATGTGGCAGAGGACGGGTATCAAAGTCCTGCACTAAAACTCAGGCTTGCAAACCCAGCAATAGGAAGGCTGCCCAGCACTGCAGCGCAGGCAGATCAGAGAAGAACCGGCCTCCACCTTCCATCCTCTTGGAATACCAGCGAGAGCCCTGCTCCAGGAGACCAGCCATTCTCCCACGGCGGGTTATGGGTTGGGACAGGCAGAGGTACCTGGGTCGTCAAACCAGGAACATCATCTTTCCAGGTGCAATAAACATACTCAGACATAAGGAAGCAGAAGAAGCTGAACCACGGGTGCTACTCATGTTTCCAGATCACTCTGTAGGGCTACTCTCTGCCCTCCAGCCCTAGGCTAGTACTCATACCGTGGAACACAGGAGGCCTCAGTCGGTGAGGGCCACAGGATGACAGCACGGCTGCCCCCGTGCTCTGCTGTGAGCTCCCTGCGTGCATCTCTGGGAATGAGGAGCGAGCCAGCTGAGTCTCCTCCCGTTTGCAAGCCCACTTTATGGAGGCAGTCACCTCAGCCCTCCAAGTATTCCCAAACCACCCCTCCAGCTTCCCGAAAGAGAGAAGGAATAAGAAACTAGAACCAGAAAATGTAAAAGGGACTGGAGAACAAAACAAGGGCAACTTTTATCACCCCCTCTTCACAAGTGCAGGACTGCCCGATTTTTTTTTTTTTTTTGCGGTACACGGGCCTCTCACTGTTGTGGCCTCTCCCGCTGCAGAGCACAGGCTCCGGATGCACAGGCTCAGCAGCCACGGCTCACAGGCCCAGCTGCTCCGCGGCACGTGGGATCTTCCCGGACCGGGGCACGAACCCGTGTCCCCTGCATCGGCAGGCGGACTCTCAACCACTGCACCACTGGGGAAGCCCAGGACTGCCCGATTTTTAAAACAAAGCAAATCGTGTTACTCGGCCCTCTTCCCCTTCTAGTTGCTGTCTAATCTCTCAACTCACTGCCAAGCTCCTCAAATGCAGGGGTCACACCCTCCACTTCCTGGCCACTCATCCTTTTCTTAATACCTTGCTGCAGCCTGGCTCTGCCCTGTGACTGCGGAAGGTGCTTGCTCCAAGATCACCCGAGTTCCTCCTCTCTGCCACCCTGACATTCAGTCTGTCTTTGGCATCTGACGCTATGGCCACCTGCTCCTCCTGAAGAACTTCTTCTGGCTTTTAGGAAACTGCCCTTTCTCGTGCTCCTCGGTGCTCTTTGAGTCGCCTTCTCCAGGCTCTCCGATCTCATGGCCATCCCCCGAGGCAGTTGGTCTCATGTACCAGCCCTGCCCGCCAGTCCCATTAATTCCAACTTCCTACAGGGATGCAGACCATCTTCGTCAGATGCCCCACTGTGATCTCCAACTCCCCTGAACCAAACACGTTGTCCTCTTCCTGCCCACCTAAGAGCTTGTTCCCTTTTGCTGCTACCCCCATCCTTGCCAACATCACACAGTCATGAGTCTGTCTTCCTTATCTCCTGCGTCCAGTCTGTCAGCAAGGCATTTTATTTCTACCTGAGAAATCCTTCCAGCCTCGCCCTTTCCCCTTTGCATCTGCTGGCCCCGCTGTTCTCCTGACCTTGATCGTTACCCTACCCTCCTCTCCAATCTCCCCGCCTCCAGCCTCTTCTCCCTCAAAGTGCCCAGTAATACCTGTGCTGGGCCCTCGAACTCTGCTGTCATGACATCACAGTGACTGTTCCCAGGTCTACAGAGCTTTAGTCATTCTTCGCTGCCTCTAGGACACTGTCCGTTTTGCTGGTCTGGGACACATGGCAGAGTCAGCAGAAAGCACCCTGGAGTAAGACAGAATGGGGCTTGAATCCCAGCACTACACTTCCTGCTTGATTTTTTAAAAAATAAATTTATTCATTTATTTATTTTTGGCTGTGTTGGGTCTTTGTTGCTGCGCGCAGGCTTTCTCTAGTTGTGGCGAGCGGGGGCTACTCTTCTTTGCATTGTGCGGACTTCTCACTGCGGTGCCTTCTCTTGTTGCAGAGCATGGGCTCTAGGCACACGGGCTTCAGTAGTCATGGCACGCGGGCTCAGTAGTTGTGGCTTGCAGGATCTAGAGTACAGGCTCAGTAGTTGTGGCACACGGGCTTAGTTGGTCCGCAGCATGTGGTATCTTCCCAAACCAGGGCTCGAACCCATGTCCCCTGCATTAGCAGGCAGACTCTTAACCACTGCACCACCAGAGAAGTCCCTCTGCTTTATCTTGAACAAACCTCTTAGCTCTCTGGAACCCATTGCTGAACCATAAAATGCAATTTAATTGATTGGCAAATGTGAGCGTTAGGGAGATGATATGCATCAAACACCAGGCGTGATGCTTGGCACAGATAGGCACTCCACGTACGAACAGCCCTTTCCCCTCTTCTACAACGTGAGCCCACCTGAAATCTCCAGAGCCCAGAGTCTGGCCAGGCGTATGTCCTCTGAGTCCTTACTACCTTACCACGCCATTCCCCTGCCATGCCTCTGGTCATGCTGGGATTCCCACCACCTGGACCACATCCCTGCTCCCAGTGCTTCTCAAAGTCCTACCTTCCCTTCAAGCCCCACCTAGAAACCTTTGTTCCAGCCCACACTGAACAAGAGCTTCTCTGCCTTGGGGCCGTCCTGGATGTGGACCACACTGTGTAGCCCTGAGCCATCTTCACTTGGTTTCCAGTGTGCTACCTGTGGCTTCCTGATGGGAATGCCTGTGAGTCAGAGGCCATGTGATCTTCCTGTGGTCCCCACAGACCTGGGCATGCAGCAGGCTCAGCAAGGTGCCTGATTAAGTGACTGACTGGGACCCAGATGGAGGGTGGAAGGAAGAATGAGACAGGCTGGCAGCTGGAAGAGAGGCATTCCTGGCGAGTTCATCAAACGCTAATGCTCTGTCTTGAGACTGGCTACAGATACGGCTCTGTCTCTGTACCATAGGTGTTTTGCAGAGATGTATACATACCCATGTATGTGTAAAGTGTGTAGGCACATGTGCTCATGGCCACTCACCTGAATTTATGGTAGGAGTAGAGGTGGGGAGACAGGCGATGGTACCAGGGAGGCTTGCTTAAGAAAAGGAGGTCTCTGACTAAACAAAAATAGAGAACCCCTTCTCCCCTTGGGGAGGGGCAGCCGATTACTCAACCTCTTGGTTCCTCACTGAGCAATTACCAGCCACTCCTATGAAATCCCATGGTCTCTCTATATCCTGGGCTGATCCAGGCTTGGCAGCCAGGATACTGCCCCAGAGATGCCTGTGAACAGAGCAGAGGTCCTCGGGTGGCGGAGCCGGGGACCTGGGCTGGGTCCCCAGCTAGAGCCCAACACAGAGAGAGCAGTGTGCAGGGCTCCAGGTCTAACACCGAAGTGCCCAGGTGACTCCAGGTTGCTGGTTTTCAGTTTTCCCGATTATTTCATAGCACAATACCCTGGCCATTCTCCTTCCGGAGGTTCCTAGGCCCTCTACATGCTAAGTCTGGCTCAAGCCCAGGGATGGTTAGAACTGCTGAAGGAACCTCGGTCAGTCCCCTCGCTGAGGACCTCAGTTTTATCTGCACCCCTCCACACCCCAGCTCCCATTCCCTAGGGCCAGCCCAGCTCCATTAGGCAGCTCCACCCAGGATCACTAAGAGCTTCAGGCCTGGACACACACACAAAATCTAACCGATGGTTGGTTCTAATGGTCAAGCAGCTTCCACCTCAGGGCATCTGGTCCCGTCAGGTGTCCTTGGCCAGTGTCACCACTTAGTATGGGTGACTCCTGGTGGGACTCAGCACAGTGGCCTGTCAGTCATGCAGTGGTGTCTCTCCCGGCCTCAGGGCTGGGCTGTGGGCCTGGACTGGGCCTAGGACAGCCCGAGGACTGCCTCTTGATCATGCTGCTCCCAAGGGCGGCCACAATCTGGGCGAAAGAGACCATGGGCCTGCTGGATCTCTGACCTACCTTGGCCCAGACCATCCCCTGAACCAAGTGGACTTAGTGGGACTGAGGGAGATGTGGGGCACAGAACCTATGGCAGGGAAACCACCTTACCTGCCTGCAGTCAGGTCTGTGTTCCTAATGCCCAAAGCTGCCATTTAATATGTCTAGGGACATACAGTGTGTTGGAACTGTGTTGGAACCTTTATCTGTGCAAACTCTAATGGCCTTAATTGCCCGTGACTATCCCCGTGTTACAGATGATGACACTGATTCAGAGAGGTTCCGTGACTGACATCGACCACACAGCTGGGAAATGGAGGGGCTGGGTTTCAAAGTGGACCTCTGTGACTGACTCCAAAGCTTGCCAGGTTGCCCCTCGAATGCTCTCTGAGGCCTCCAGCCTAGATCCAGACAAGTCACACACCCCCAAGCCTCTCTTTTAGTGAGTTGTGCCCCTCTAAACACTCCCTGAAGGCAAGATCTACCTTCCCCAGCACCCCAAACTAAACTGGGCCAGCCCCATCCCCCCAGGCCCCTCTGTCCAGCTGTCCACTGTCTATCGGAAAGCAGAGACTGGACAAGGGAGTGGGGGCAGAGCACAGGGGGTCAAAGATTTGGAAGCCAGCAGGAAGACAAAAGAATGACAAGAAGGAACAGCTGTTTCTAAAGGGAAACCTGAGACAGGCACAAAGCTCAGGCCCTAAGCCCAGGCTCGTGTGGAGCCAGGGTAGGGATCCCCCCAAGGTCAGGGACTCTGGGGGCAGGCAGATAGGAGTGCTGGGCCCACTCCAGGGTAGGTCCCCTCTCCCATGTGCACAAACAACCCATGCCTCCTTCCTCTTCCTGGGCCAAGACCCCTGCCTCTTTCTACCCCTCTCCTGCTCCCATCCCTTTGGATTTGGGGACTCCTTTCTGATTTCCCTCTTTTCATGCTGAGGTCTCCTCTGACTTGTCCTAGTGCACCCCTCCTCCTCCCATTCCTGGTAGTAATTTTAGCAACTTTTCCTCTGAACTCCCGCTGGCATGTTCACAGCAAATGGCCCCTGTTTGGGCCTGACACTTGATCAGGGTGGTGACAGAGCCCAGACAAAGCAGTCACAATGCTGGGGAGGGGAGAGCAGGGGAGACAGATTACCTTCCTTCCACTCCAGGCCTTATTTGGTCTACCTTGGTGAAGCGGCCCTCCCTCGGGCCCCTCTTTATTTATAGCATTTCGCTCTGCTCTCCTTTGTCTTGTCTGCTATCACTCCAGTACACTCTGCACTCTCCCCACACACCCGCCACACAAGGGGCCCCTGGCCCCTCGCTCCTCCCACCACGAACGGGCATGTGAGCAAAGGCACTGGCTCTAAGCTCAGGCCTGGATTTCACTTCTACAAACAGTTGAAGAGAGCTGTCTGGAGGAAGGATCTTTGTATTGGTCACTGTTAGATGCTTATTGACTAGAACAATGTCTGGCGCATCGCTGTTCCACAAATACTCGTTGAATGAAGGAATCAGCAAAGCTGCTCAGTCTTCAAACAGTAGCGAGCTGAAGGAAGAGAATCAGGATGGAGTCAGGAGTAGGTGCCGGAGGGCTGGAGAAACAGTGGGCATCTTTAGGACCTCAGACCTTCCAGTCTGTCTCCAAATTGGGGCACTGGAGCAGAAAGCCTAGAGGCAGACAGGCGAGTGCTATTCTGAAGTGGGGTGTGGAGAATAGTAACACCATAATACCTCAAACACAACGGGAGGGAAACAAAGTACAATTGATTTACTATTACTGACTGTAAAAAAGGCTTTCCAGTTCCACGCCACAGAGGCTGGCCCGTGATGAAGATCCTGCCTTTGAAATGGCTCAGCTATCTCCCAAACACTCTTTGTGCATCTCAACTGCCTGCATCTATGTCTGAGCCCTGGGAAACCAGGGAGGGGCCGCAGCTTTAGCTTGGAAAGATGGAGGGGTGGATGAAAAGAGATTTTGCCCTTCATCACCAGTCCTGAGGTCCCTACCAGTGGACCTAATCGCTCAGCACCTGGCAGGGCCTGGTCGGGAACCCCCAGAATTTGATCTGCTGAGCAGGGCCTGTGGGGACTACCCAGCAGCTGCATACCTTGACACTGCGGAGCTGCGGCTGCATTGGACGCGCAGCCCCTGCGGTTCACGGTCCGCCCCCCACTTGCCTGCTCCCTGCCCCTAATGCTGCTCAGCGCCCTCACACTGTGTCTTGGTTATCAAGCAGCCCTCACCGAGGCCCGCACTTGGATTGGCCCTACCCTGCTGCACCGCCCCCCCCCCCCAGCTTTCAAAGTGTACCTGTGCTGCACCCCACCCCCCAGCCTGCAGCTCTCCTTCCAAGCAGACTAATCAGATGGAGTAACCCACGTGCTCTGAAGAGCTGTGATTGGGAAGGAGGGGGAATTTCAAACCAAACCACGCAGTGGTTGCCTGGACACGGAGCCAGCGAAGCTTGCACACCCAGTTGCCGGAGGAGTGGCATCGGCTATGTTCTGTGCTCACAGGCTGAGCCCCAGCTCCCTTTCCTCCCCTCCTCTGTGGCTTCTCCTCAGGCCCCCAGGGAGGTGGGAGATCTTTCCTGTCCCTCTGCCCAACTTGCCAGAATACGAATCTCACCAGAGCCGGAGAGATATCACCCCACAGAACACAAGAGGGGTGTGGGCAGGCACAGCTGTCTTGGTTAGGCATCTCCTTCTAGATCAGGGCAGCTGTATTATCTATGGCCCTGGGCTAGGGCATTATGTACCTGTGGGCAGAGCTAGGAAAACAGGCAAAAGGCTCCAAACTAGGACCATCAGGCAGCCGGGTCCTGCCCTCCGCGCACAGTGGGTCCTCGAATTCTTGGACTCCCAGCCCTCCTTCCCAGGCCTCCCTCCACAGGCTGGGCTCCATCTCCATCTGCTGAGCTCCTCTCCACCGCCCTTGAATCTTGCTGCCCTGACTGGCTGCGTGACCTTAAAGAAGGCATTTCCTCTCTCCATAAAGTGAAGGACTTGGACCCATCACTAAGACCTGTCTGGCTCTGAGGCTTGGTGACCTCAACACATTGCCCAGCCATCCAAAGAAATCAGTGCCCGAGCCAGAGTCCCCATCTCTAAGCTCCCTGGTCGTCGTTCTTGCCATTTGGCTGGGAAACCTCCTTCTAGCTGCCCCCATCTAGCCCCTACCCTGGGCCCAACTCTGCCCTACCCCTCTGCTGCTGACACTCAGCCCCGTCCTATCTCACAGTTGGGTGCAGGACCCAGGCCAAGGAGTAGGAAGGACACTGTGCAAGAGGAACCAGGCTGGTCCTGGGGGCAGGGGCCCTGAGGGCAGCAGTGTCAGGGGCCAGGAGAGCACGGAGTCGGGGGAGACGGGGAGCAGAGGGCCAGGGCCCTGCCTGCCTGAGGTCATGGTGGTCGTGGTCAGTTCCCTCTCCTGCCAGCTGTGGAATGTGAGGCCTGGCCTGGGAGATATTTTGGCTGTACTTGGAGCCATCCCCGCCCCCTGGAATCAGACCCTGCTCACTCCATGCCATAACAATGACAACCACTTCCAATTGTTTCCTAGCTGGAGGTGGCGGGGAGGGGAGCACGGTTTGGGAAGGGGGGGGAGCCTGGGGGAAATGCTTCTAGTGACAACAGTCCTTTCTAAATCTGGCTGGGGACTGGGTGCAGGTGGGGGTGGGGGGCGCCCTGCTGCCCCATATATACAGCCCCTGACCAGGTCACTTCCACAGCTCTCTCCTGCACTCTCTTCTTTCCTTGCTGCTCTCAGGTAAGAGCGTAGAGCTGGGGGCCTTTCTCTGGGAAAAGGGGCCCCAGGTTTCGAAAGGAGCTCCCTAGGAACAGCAAGCTGTATGCAGGGCTTCATGCAGAGTGCCAGGTCCGGTCACTGAGCACACATGGGAAGGTCTAAACATGCATGTATGTGCCAGGGGAGTGGGGGGCTCATGTGTTACAGGGGGAGGTGCGTGTATCTGAGCATGTGGGACCGGAATGCACAAGAGGGGTGTGTGTGTGTGTGTGCACACGTGTGTGGTGTCTGAAGGCATGGTGAGGGAGGCTATGTACCTCACTGCCTAAGACACAAAAATATCAACTGGGAGACATGTTTATGATCAGGCCCGAGGACAGGTAGGTCCATCTGTGGGGAGGGGCAAGAGGATGGCGGAGGACGATTGTTTAGGAAGTGTGCGCATAAATACTAGGCTTGCGATGTGTAACTACCCACGTCCATGCACGTGGAGGGGCTCGTGTGCACAACTAGGAGTCAAGCCCACTGCCGTGTGTGTGCCCCCTGCAGAAGTTGTCCCCAGGCACAGGCACGTGGTGTGGCTATTCCTGTCTTCGTACCCTTGACACTGTACTTGTGCTGTATACATACTGAATGTGCACGTCTGTTGTGAAGAGCGTTCGGCTGTACCATGGGTCTGTCTACGAGAAGAGACCCACAGCGGCTCCTCTCTGACAGTGTTCACCACAACTGACGATAAAACGGGGACAGGAAGGATGAGAACTGGCTTTGGAGTCCTGAGACTGGGGTTCAAGTCCTGGCTCCACCACTTATTGTTACGTGTTCTTGGACAAGCAAGCCGGTTAACCTAGATTTCCTCCTCTGTAAAATGGGGTGAGGACTGAGTAGGAGCACGTGCATAAAGGTGCTCTGTAGGCTGTAAAGCCCCAAAATGTAACCACTGGTTGTACATCAGGTGGCTCAAAAAGGCAAGCTTCACTAGATGGGGGTAGGCAAGGGTGGGGTCATCTGCCAGGAGTGAGGAGTGAGGGGCTCATTGAGTTGACATCAGGAACCTGGGCGGGGAAAGCAAGAGGGAGGACAGGACCAGAGAAGCCACCACCACCGCCCACCCACGTTCATGCCTGAGACGGAGGGAAGATGAAGGGCGGGGCCAGGGCGAGGCAGGGAAGTAGTCCTCACCAGCCAGCCTTCCTTCTCTCCAGGCCCCAGCCAGCTTGACCCCCTTTCCTCTCGAAGGCACATCCGAGAAGCCAAGGTAAGGAGAGCTGAAGATGGGGTGTGGGGGATCTGGGAAGACACACAACTCTAGTTTCTGCCTTGCCTTGGGAGCATGGCTTGGTGGCCAGGAGTTCTTACCTGTGACTAGTGAGGGAGCCAGGGAGGGATGAGGCTCAGAGACGGGTACGGTGGGTATAGTTAGCTTCCTGCTCGCAGAAGCCGGGGACACTCCTCGCTCCTCTAGGAGACCCCCAGCCAGGACAGACGTTAGCCTCCCCGCTCTGCCCCGATAGGTTTGCTAGGGAGTTCTCAGGCTAGAGGATGAGCTCAAGGAACGAGGGACTCTCGGTGACCCCTCCTGAGCCCTGAGCACAGTGCTAGGCTTCGGGGCTCCTGCTGAAGGGGAGAGCCCCGAGAGGGGAGTGGGGGGGAGGGCAGTCAGCTCCTTTTCCCTCCCGCTGCAGGCCCAGCCATGGGGGATGCAGAGATGGCTGCGTTTGGGGAGGCCGCCCCCTACCTGCGCAAGTCGGAGAAGGAGCGGCTGGAAGACCAGACCAGGCCTTTCGACCTCAAGAAGGATGTCTTCGTGCCTGATGACAAAGAGGAGTTCGTCAAGGCCAAGATTTCGTCTCGAGAGGGTGGCAAAGTCACCGCTGAGACAGAGCGTGGCAAGGTAGGTGGCAGGGCCGGTGTGAGAGGCCACCATAGATGCCCCCCACACCTGGGTGGCCAGAGAGGGGTGCCACCAGGATTGCCCTTCCTCTGGGTAGGGACCTACTCCCTCCAAATAGCCCTTCTCGTCCCCAGCATCCGGTCTTTCTTCTCTGGGACCCTGGGTCCTTATCTCATGAGCATCGTCGTCCTGTAACTTGCCCAAATCCTATCCCTGCTGAGGGGGCTGACAGCAGGGCCTGCACATGGGCTGTTGCAGACGGTGACCGTGAAGGAGGACCAGGTGTTGCAGCAGAACCCACCCAAGTTCGACAAGATCGAGGACATGGCCATGCTGACCTTCCTGCACGAGCCCGCGGTGCTCTACAACCTCAAGGAACGCTACTCAGCCTGGATGATCTACGTGAGTGCACCCCGGGACATCCCTCTGAATCTAGTGGCTTCCTGCTCCACGTAATTCCACCTCCTGGAGTCCCGAGAGTTTCTGTCTTTTGTGCCCAGGCAGTATTGCACTCTGTCCCAATCCTTGCATCCTTGGTGCAGTTCTAATACCCTGAGGGCTGGGATTGCTCAGATTGAGCGCGTTCATATGTTTTCCTTTCTCTTCCTCTCCTGAGACCTTTCTGTAACTCCGAAAACCGCCAACCCTCCCCCTTCATCACTGGCAACTCACTCCTCGTTTTCCTCCCCTAGACCTACTCGGGCCTCTTCTGCGTCACCATCAACCCCTACAAGTGGCTGCCGGTGTACAACGCCGAGGTGGTGGCTGCCTACCGGGGCAAGAAGAGGAGCGAGGCGCCGCCCCATATCTTCTCCATCTCTGACAACGCCTACCAGTACATGCTGACAGGTGACAGGCCCCAAGCAAAGGGTTTCCAGAGGGCCCTTCCTCCTCTGGAGGGGTTCAGGCCGCTGGGAGTTGCCGAAGAGAGGCAGGGAGCTGGGGCAGGTTGGGGGGTGGGGGAAGCCAGATGGAGCATCTTATGTGGCTCCTGACTTTTCCTCCCCATTTTCCCCCCACCAGACAGAGAAAACCAGTCCATCCTGATCACGTGAGTGTGGCTCCCTTCCAGAATGTGGTTCCCTTCCAGAATCTCCCTGAGCCCAGCCCCTATGAGGACCACAGCCCCTGTGCATAGACCCACAGTTCTCTTTCCCTCCACCTTCATGCCAGCTCTGATTTCTTCTCTGGCCTTCACCCTGACCTCTCCTTGCTCTCCCCCTTCCTTTCTGCTTCCCATCCCTCTCTTATTTTTTCCTCTCCCATCTCCTTCACTCACGCCCCTCCAGCTCATCACTCCTTTATCCATAATCCCAGTAACACCACATCTTCTTCACCTCTTCATTTTCTTTCATCGTTCCCTTCGCAAACCTTCCCCATTCTTCCAGCCCCACCCATTCTTTTCCAAAACAGCCCAGGCCAATCTCCTCTGATTGACCTTGCCCAGCTAAGACCAGGTTCCACCTGCCCAAATCCACACCTTCTTTCAGCATCCTTCCTGGTTGCTACCCTTGACCATATGTACGTCAGAGTACAGCTGTGTGTTTGAGATGCATATTACCTGGTGGCTTCCTGCTTCAGGGCTCCCCCTGCCAAGTAAAACTAGGCAATCTCTCCTGACTTTAGGCTTGTTGGTCTCAAACAATGTTTGTTCACTGCCTAATAAGCCCAACTGTCCCAACAGTGGAGAATCCGGGGCAGGGAAGACGGTCAACACCAAGAGGGTCATCCAGTACTTTGCTGTCATTGCCGCCATTGGCGATCGCAGCAAGAAGGAGCAGGCCTCAGGCAAGGTAGGCCTACTGTCCTCCAGGGGCCTGCACTGCAAAAGGGAGGAGGAGGCCTCTCACCCGCCACCCTTCTTGACCTCTGCAGGGCACCCTGGAGGACCAGATCATCCAGGCCAACCCCGCCCTGGAGGCCTTTGGCAACGCCAAGACCGTCAGGAATGACAACTCCTCCCGCTTTGTGAGTGGTCCCTGACTTTGGACTTGGGATTTGGGCTGGTCAAGGGATGGTGTCAAGTATGAGCCTTCCCTCAACTCATCACCACTCTTCTCCACCTCTCCAGGGGAAATTCATTCGAATCCATTTTGGGGCCACCGGAAAGTTGGCGTCTGCAGACATAGAGACCTGTGAGTGCCAGGGATCTGCTAGGGCTCAGCCTGAGCTCATCCTCATTCTAACCATCTCCGTTTCAACCTCCCTCTTTGTCTTTCTCTAGGGCCCTGCCCCTCAGGCTCTCTCCCTCTCTCCACCTCTGTGTCTCTAGGTCTATATATTCGTCTCCTTCTGAGACTTCCTCTGGTCTTTCTCCACCACTGTCTCTGCACATCTGTGTCTCTTTCTCTGGGACTTTTCTTGGAGATCATTTCTCTCCTTCTGGGACTCCATCTCCATCTCTGTGTGTCTGTGTATGCGTCTCTCTCCCTCTCTTGTCTCCCTCTCCCTCTGTCCTTTTCTCACTACATTTATCATTCCTTTTTCTCTATTTCCTTATACTTAAATCCCAACCTTTTCTTCCTCTCTTTCTTCTCCCCTACTATTCACAGACCTTCTGGAAAAATCCAGAGTTATTTTCCAGCTGAAAGCAGAGAGAGATTATCACATTTTCTACCAAATCCTGTCTAACAAAAAGCCTGAGCTGCTGGGTGAGTCACAGCTACCAACCGAGACCAACTATCTCCATGGCAACCTGGTCACCTCGGCTTGTGGCTGCTTGTTGACAGGCCCTGGGTTTATGGCACTGCTGGATTCAGTTCTGTGGGATGTAGGACCCTGTTAAGCCCTGTTCATGTGCTTTTCTGCAGGTCATGTGGCAGATAGCCCCAGGGAGGGCCAGGGGTTTGCACTCACATTCTAACCACGTCTTTCTCCCCTGCCAGACATGCTGCTGATCACCAACAACCCCTATGACTACTCATTTATCTCCCAAGGAGAGACTACTGTGGACTCAATTGATGATGCAGAGGAGCTTATGGCCACTGATGTAAGTGCATGAGGACCCAGCTGAGAGGCGAGGGGATTGGCAGTCAGGGGTAAATGGGGCCAGTTCACTGGCCCACGAATAGAGCTAAGACACTGGCTGTCCGTTGTTCAACGTGGTACGGCCCTCCCTGAGGACCAGAATGTGCCCTATGACCAGGATGTGCTGGGGTACAGGTGTGGTTAAGACAGGGCAGGCCAGTACTTGGTGTTTTCAATCAAAGCAGAGAGGGTTGAAAGCCATGGGACAGAGAAGCAGACAAGCGAAAAAGCAAGGCATTACCAAGGGAAACGGGGTAGTGGTGGTCACGCAGATGCCGTGGGCCTGGGGCAGGCTGTCAGGTAAAGAACGGGTATAGACACATATGAAAGGTCCAGGCGGGGAAGCAAGGGGAGGGCCTAGAAGAGGGGTAACAGTAGGAAACATGAGTGGGCAACCCTCAGCACCTCCAGCGCACAGCCTGACCACTGACGCTGGGGCTGAGGCAGTCCACACCCCACCCAGCTCTTGTACCTCCCGTCTCAGTTTTGGAGTTCCCCACTGGGGACGGGAGTCTCAGAGCTCACAGGGATTCGGGAGACAAGATCTCTCTCCAGTTCAAGAGGGGTCTCACTTACCTGCCATACTCCCATTTCTGGCTTCCACCAATACGGGCCTGCCTACAGAGTGCCTTTGATGTGCTGGGCTTCACATCAGAGGAGAAGAACTCCATGTACAAGCTGACGGGAGCTATCATGCACTTTGGAAACATGAAGTTCAAACTCAAGCAGCGAGAGGAGCAGGCTGAGCCAGATGGCACCGAAGGTGGGAGTCAGGGATGCGGGGAGCAGCTGTGGAGCCCCTGAAGCCTACCTCTGCAGAGGAGTCATCGCATCCTTTACCAGCTTTGCTACCTGCCCTTTCCTTCCAGAGGCCGACAAGTCCGCCTACCTCATGGGGCTGAACTCAGCTGACCTGCTCAAGGGGCTGTGCCACCCTCGGGTGAAGGTGGGCAACGAGTACGTCACCAAGGGGCAGAATGTCCAGCAGGTGGGTCACCTTCAGAAGTTAAATGGGGGGTTAGCATGGTGCAGTGGGAGCTTTGCAACTCACTCTTTCCTACCACTCTCTCATCGGGGCCTCTCCTCCACCTTCCAGGTGTTGTACGCCAGGGGGGCGCTGGCCAAGGCCGTGTACGAGAAGATGTTCAACTGGATGGTGACGCGGATCAACGCCACCCTGGAGACCAAGCAGCCGCGCCAGTACTTCATAGGCGTCCTGGACATTGCCGGCTTCGAGATCTTCGACGTGAGTGGGGAGCCCCGGGGCCGGGAGAACAGTAACTCACTGGTTCGCACAGGCAGCCACTGCTGGCTGAGCCGGCTGCAGGCCAGGCGCGGGGACGGTGGTGTGCTCTGGTGGAGACGGTCATGTGTCTTCAGGGCGCCCTCCCTCCCCGCCCTGACAGGGGAGGGGAGGAGCCAGCTGCACCCCTTCCCAGGCTGGACGCGGCCCTGGGCGCACCGCATGGGCCACGGACAGCTGCCCGCCTGACCCGCTCCCCTCCCCCACCCCCCCGCTCTGTAGTTCAACAGCTTTGAGCAGCTCTGCATCAACTTCACCAACGAGAAGCTGCAGCAGTTCTTCAACCACCACATGTTCGTGCTGGAGCAGGAGGAATACAAGAAGGAGGGCATCGAGTGGGAGTTCATCGACTTCGGCATGGACCTGCAGGCCTGCATCGACCTCATCGAGAAGGTGCCGCTTTGGCCCCTCCGCCTGAACTCTCCACTCACACCCCACATGCATGAACGGCCCAGAAAAGTGGCAGACCCCTCTCCCTTCTGGGAGATCCAGACAGCAGAAGAAGCCTGAGCCCTAGTTCCCAGAACCTTGCAGGAGAGGGTGGTGCCTGGGAGAGCTGAGTTTCCAGAGGCTTGAGAGTGGACACACGGAGGACGGGCACCTCAAGGATGGCCTCCCATACCAGTGTGCTTGCGGCCCTGGTTTACCCATCAAGGAGCAGGAAGTTTGAGGGTGGCACAGGGGCGCATAAGAGAACACCTATTTTCAACCCCATCATCTCAGGGATCTGGGCGATGGAATGGTGTGTAAAGCACCTGTAGCATCCACATTCCCAGACTTTCACAAAGGTCCCTCCGAAATCAAACAAAGTCCCACCTTGGGAAGGCTTGAACAGGTGTCAGTCAATAGATAACTGTACTCAGAGCTGACACTGATACCTAATACCCAAAGGAGCATCTCCATTTGCAAATACTGACCCTAGAGCAGGGTCCATCTCCATCTGCTTAAAGCAGGCTCAGTGATGCTCTCCCCTCCACCCTCAGCCCATGGGCATCATGTCCATCCTGGAGGAGGAGTGCATGTTCCCCAAGGCCACTGACATGACCTTCAAGGCCAAGCTGTACGACAACCACCTGGGCAAGTCCAACAACTTCCAGAAGCCACGCAACATCAAGGGGAAGCCGGAAGCCCACTTCTCCCTGATCCACTATGCCGGCACGGTGGACTACAACATCATAGGCTGGCTACAGAAAAACAAAGACCCCCTCAACGAGACGGTGGTGGAGTTGTACAAGAAGTCCTCGCTCAAGATGCTCAGCACCCTGTTTGCCAACTATGCTGGGTTTGACACACGTGAGTGGAGACTGGGACCCAGGGGACTGGGAGAAGGACTTCTGCCGTGGTTCTGAGGCAGGTCATGTGCTACACCCCACCACTTCCATGTCAGGCTGGGCCCCAAGCTTTACAGGTTCAGTGAGATAGAATTGGGTGGAGAAGCTGAGGCACCCACAATGAAGACCCTGGCCTGCAGGCTAAATGTGAAGAGAGGTTGTGATTCCTCACCCCCTGTCCAGACTCCCCACGTGCACACTCGTCCCATTTTCTCGACTCTCGTTCCCACAGCTATCGAAAAGGGCAAAGGCAAGGCCAAGAAAGGCTCATCTTTTCAGACCGTGTCAGCTCTGCACAGGGTGAGCATGTGGCCCAGCGCCACCCCAGTCCCGCTTGCCCCCTGCCTGGTTCATCCCCAGCTCCTGCCCCTCAGTCTCTTCAGGCCCTTCCTGATCCTGTCCACCCTGTCTTCTCTCTCCTTCATCTGCTGGCCTCGTCTCCCACTCCTTTCTCATCTCACCTCACTTCACTGTCGCTCCTGCCTCCCATCCTCTCCCTCTCCACGTCTCCCCTAGCCCTCCTTTATCCTCTAGTTCCTCGAGTTCTCTCTGTCTCTCTTTCCCTTCCTTCCTCTCCGCTCACTTCTCTTTCTCTCCCTTTCTTTACTTTTCCCTCTTGGGTTTTGGGCCACAGGAGAATCTGAACAAGCTGATGGCCAACTTGCGCTCCACACACCCCCACTTCGTGCGGTGCATCATCCCCAATGAGACAAAGTCTCCAGGTAAGCCCAAGAAGTCGGGCCCAGCCCAAGGTTGAGACGCGTTGCCCCGGGGTCAGGGCCTTCTAGGTCACCTCCTGAGCTCCCACCATGGAGCTTTCCAAATCACACTCTTCTCCTCCCACTGCCCATGGAGTCTCACACACTACCTCCCAACTCGGCCACAGTGCTGCCTTACATTTGGAATGTGTAGCTCAGAGTAATGTGCAAGGCACTCTGATGGACATCACCTCACTAGTGCCTTACAACCGCTGGTGACACGTGTAAGGATTGTTTATCCCTTTCTGAATGAATCATAAGGAGATGGAGGAGTTCAGGTGCCTAGGTTCAAGGCCTGGCTCTCTTCTGATCAGTTCAGTGACCTCGGTCAAGTCCCTTAACCTGTCCGGGCTTATTTTATTCTCTAAAAAATGGGCTATATTTGCCCTGGCTATCACCTATGATAATAGGCATAAACCATCTAAAATAAGGACCGTGAAAGCCTTTCGGTTATTCTCAAAACACGGCTAGGAAAAAATACTGACTTGCTAAGGTTATAGGCCAGTACGTGGCAGAGCCAGGATCAGAACCCAGAACGCTTGGCTGTTAGTCCCGTGCTCTCTCAACACACTCCTCTCTCTTCCCCTCCTGCCACAGGGGTGATGGACAACCCCCTGGTCATGCACCAACTGCGCTGCAATGGCGTGCTGGAGGGCATCCGCATCTGCAGGAAGGGCTTCCCCAACCGCATCCTCTACGGGGACTTCCGGCAGAGGTGGGTACCAGGGCCCCCCAGGGCTCAGGGAACAGGGGGAGCATAGGCAGCCTCAGGTGGGAGGGGAGTCTTCAGGTGGCCTCAGATTCTCTGGGCAGAGCAGATCAGTGCAGAACGTGGGTAACTACGGGCACCTCCCTCCCAGGTACCGCATCCTGAACCCGGCAGCCATCCCCGAGGGCCAGTTCATTGACAGCAGGAAAGGGTCAGAGAAGCTGCTGGGCTCCCTGGACATTGACCACAACCAGTACAAGTTCGGCCACACCAAGGTGAGGAAAGGGAAGAAACAAACTGATTACAGGAAGACCTGTCTTGTCCTTTGACTCCTCACCTCATGGCTCCTTTCCTTTTACCAACCATCTCAGGAACATTACTGAACCACGTGCTAGCCCTCCCCATGGACCAGACAGCACTGCTCCCCCATGCCAGCTCCAGCTGCCATTGACCTCCTTCCTCCAGTTCTTTCCTGCATTGTTAGCCTCTCTAAGATAAGCACCCCCTCTTTTCCATCCTGCCTGTCCTAGTCATGTCCACACACACCTTCTCCACAGGTGTTCTTCAAGGCGGGGCTGCTGGGGCTGCTGGAGGAGATGCGGGACGAGAGGCTGAGCCGCATCATCACCCGCATCCAGGCTCAGTCCCGGGGTGTGCTCTCCAGAATGGAGTTCAAGAAGCTGTTGGAACGCAGGTGAGAGATCTCAAAAGGAGGTTCTCAGGTCTCTAAGGCCCAGGTTCAGGGCAGTATAAGGAGAAAGAGCACACCAGGTCTTCAAATGACAAAGGGGGCACGACACACATACAGACACAGGGTGGGCCTTGCTGTCGGAGTGTGGAATGGATGGAGGACAGGGCCATGACCCAGGAGCCAAGGCCTCAGGACGGGGAGGAGGGAGGAAGCTCTCTCACCAACCTTCTTGCTGTGCCCCTGCAGAGACTCCCTGCTGGTAATCCAGTGGAACATTCGGGCCTTCATGGGGGTCAAGAACTGGCCCTGGATGAAGCTCTACTTCAAGATCAAACCGCTGCTGAAGAGCGCAGAGACAGAGAAGGAAATAGCCCTCATGAAGGAGGAGTTTGGGCGCCTCAAAGAGGCTCTGGAGAAGTCGGAGGCTCGACGCAAGGAGCTGGAGGAGAAGATGGTGTCCCTGCTGCAGGAGAAGAACGACCTGCAGCTCCAAGTGCAGACAGTGAGGCTCCCGGGCCTCTGCTGGCTCTTCTGCCCTACACCTGCCCACATCCCCCACACACCCTGCACTTCCCTACCCAGGGGCTCACCATCTTGTGCCCTCATAGGCAGAGGATTCTGGAATCAATACTTCCAAAGACCTCCAAAGAGGTCTCTTGAGGCAAAGAAAGGGAAAGGGAGAAAGAACTAACTTAAAAACATGGGCTTTCCACCAGGGTTCAACCTGGATCCACAGCTTAATAATTTTGCAACCTTGGGCAAACCATGCATTATCTTTGAGTCTCAATGTCCTCATCTCTAGATGGGAAATAAAGCCACCCATCTCACTAGGTTGTAAATATGTAAAGTGCTGGCATCAACAAACACAGTTCCCTCCCGTTGATGGAAGAACCAGAGGAAGAGGGCCAGATAAAGAGACTTCTGGTTCCCTTCCTCTCGGCTCTCATCCCCCAGTGCTCCCATCACATTGCCCTAAAACTCTTCCTCTCCCCATCCTTCTGAGGTTCTTCTCAGCTGGGGAGATCCTAGAGCTCCCCTCCTATAGTGAGGGTGGAGCCTGTCCCTCCATGCACTTGCCAGGGCGAGGACCCCACCCACCAAACAGCCTCCCCTCTGTACCTTGCGCTCAGGAACAAGACAACCTGGCTGATGCGGAAGAGCGCTGCGACCAGCTGATCAAGAACAAGATCCAGCTGGAGGCCAAGGTGAAGGAGATGACCGAGAGGCTGGAGGACGAGGAGGAGATGAACGCCGAGCTCACGGCCAAGAAGCGCAAGCTGGAAGACGAGTGCTCTGAGCTCAAGAGGGACATTGATGACCTGGAGCTGACGCTGGCCAAGGTGGAGAAGGAGAAGCACGCCACAGAGAACAAGGTGAGGGCAGCTCCCTCTGGCTCCAGCCCGTGTCTCCTCAGGATTCCCAGACCTGAGTGTG
>NW_020837954.1:808956-915506 GCF_003676395.1 Aethalodelphis obliquidens | reverse complement strand
GCCGAGTCCCAGGTCAACAAGCTGCGGGCCAAGAGCCGCGACATCGGTGCCAAGGTGGGTCCCTCCCCAGACCCCGCTACTCAGCCCCCTAACAGCGCGGCCCCAATGTCAGTGCCCTCTTAGTGGGCACTCCTCCCCCTGTATTTGGATAGCCCTGAGGGTCCCACAGCACTCACACCTGAGCATCCCCCCTCCTGCTCAGAGAAGCCCCCACAGACTGGAACCTCCTTAAAAAGCCCAGTCCCACCCCCCCGAACCACAAGGACCCCTAAATGGGACCCCAAGATCCCTGAGGCCTGAACCTCTCCCCACTAAGGGCATCTCCCTTAGGCCCCTCAAAGCCCTAGAGATGCCTCCCCACACCCTTCCTCCCTCCCGCCAGCTGCCCCCTCACACCTTTTATTCTTTCTCAGCAAAAAATGCACGATGAGGAGTGACACTGCCTCTGAGCCTCGCTCTTGCTGACCTGCAATAAACATGAGTGCCAGACTCTGCCTGAGCCCCTATCCTTCCCCGCCGACCATCCAGGAGCCGTCCTGGACTCCTGGGGGAGGGGGGGCCCTGCCCCTGTGTCAGAGCTGGGGGAGCCAAGACACCCCACATCTACCGAAGAGGAACCGAGGCCCATGGAGGTGAGGCGGCTTCCCTGAGGTGGCAGAGCCGCGAGTCCCCCTACTGCTCAGCCAACCAGACAAGGGACGAGAGGGAGAAATTCCAAAAGTGGAGAAAACAAAGGCACCAGAGGGTGAGCCAATTCCAGACACTAGGAGACAGAATTGCACTGCGGAAGCTGAAGCCACCCTCCACCTACACCACCCCTGAGGCCACGGGAGTTAAAGTTGTCCTGGGACACCTGTTTCCTCCAAAATGACTTCCCCACCGATGCCAGGAGAGGCTCAGAGCTGGCTGGGGATGGAGATGTGGATAAAGAGGGTGACGCAGGTCTCTTTCTGGTCAGCCCCTTAGAAGTAACCCACAGGGAGCCCGCTCCCCTTAACCCCCCGGTACAGTCGGCTGGGGCCCGGGTCTGTGGGCCACACCCCATCGTGAGGACATCCTGAGACTCTGCAGCCAGCTGACACCAAACTGAACCAAAGTGTGGACCAAACCTAGGTCCCGCTTGTCTCATCTTGACCTCTCACACAGACACAGACGAGCAGGGCACGCGCAGGTGCACACCACAGAGCACACTTCTGCTCCCTTTGAGCTCCCTCCAGGGACAGGCTGGCCCGTGTCACACGGCTGCTCAGGGGACAAGGCGGGTCGTTACCCCACTCTGCTCCTAGCAAATCCCTGCCCCCTGCTGGGCTTTACTATGGCCAGGCCCTCCTGACCACCTTCTCATCCCTTCATGGCCCCCCACCATCTCCTGGACTCCCCTGGCTAAGCCCTCCCTCTCCCTCTTCTGAGGCCTTGACCACCCCTGCCCAAGGTTGGTCACCAGTGTTGAGAATGGCCTGTCGGTAAAGTCCAGAGAACTGTGAGCAGAGACCAGAGCAACACAAAAGCCAGTCAGTTCTAGCCCTGGAGAGGCTACCAGTTCCGGTGAGGAGCCAGGACATGAGGTCAGGAGAACAGGAGCCCAGAGGCAGGAAAAGCCAGACCAAGAGGGGCTGGTGGTTAGCACCAAGGGGAGCAGAGCAACTCTACCAGAGTTCAGGTTCAGGCAGGGCTTGGGTGCTGGGGCCTGCATCTGGAAGGAGCACCCTAGAAGAAGGAAGGCATTTCAGGGCAGGGACACAGAAGCACTGGAGCGGGGCTAGCAAGTCAGCTTGGACGAGCTAGGCCACGCTGGGCTCTGCGGGGCTGGGCAAGGATGTCCCGGCCACATTGAGCTGTCACGGGCCAGGCAGGGCTGACTCCAAAGTCCCCCTGAGCCATGACTGCCCTTCACTAGCTGGTCTTCTTCCCCATCCGTGAGCGTTCAAGGATGGGCCTGCTGGGCACCTCTGAATCCCTGGGACCCAGCACGGGGTCTGCACATGGGATGCTCAGGAAATGTCCTGCTGAGGCACTGGCAAGCTGGGAAGGTGGACCTGCTGGTGGAGGGAGCTGGAAATGAGGCTGGGCCATTTTTTATGAGTTACAGCGGCTCAGTACCGTATCCAGAACATCTGTTCAGGTGTTAGGAGAGCTGGGCTCCAGCCCTAACTCTGTCACAGACAAAGAGGTCACTTCCCCTAATTGGGCCTGTCCTCTCGTATGTGAATTGAGGGCATTGAACCAGCTGTTATCTGGGGGCTCATGCAGCTCCAGCAATGTGGGCATCTCTGCCCTCATCTGATGCTGACCTCTCCCTGGCAGCCTGTGGGCCAAGTCCTCCCCTCACCACTAGGGGGAGCTCTACACACGCCCCAGGCAAGCACCTCACCTCAAACCCACTAAGACCGATATGTGAAAAGCTTGGCAAGTGGGCACTCATTCACAGACGGAAGGCTTGCGCCTTCTCAGACACAGAAGCCTGGGTGCCCGGCCACCAGGCACACTGCCAGGTGGCCTTGCACGCAAGAGTTGTGGCATGGAAGCTTTATGTTGAAGGATGTCTAAGCCCCACCCCCTTCCTCATTGTTCACACCTGGTCCCAGAGAAGGGACCATGACCTGCTCCAGGCAACATTCCCATGAATACTCTTTGGCATTCCTAGTCTGCCTAATTTGGGGGGAAGAAAAAGATTCACCAGTAGGATTCAAGTCTTTTAATTTGGGAATGACCAGCTTCCTCCTATACCCTCCCTTTCGTCCATAACACCCCCTCCCTGGCCGAGCACCATCAGAAGTCAGATCTTAGAACACCAGGCCCCACAGACAAATCCCCGGTGACTTCTCAGGCCTGGCTCCATCGCTGTAGGCTGGGGTGGTGGATAGTAGGCTGGGGAGCTAGTGAATCCAAAGGAGACGTGTCTGGGCTCTGCTGTTCCCCTTTTGTGGCTGGGCTCAGGAGCCAGGTAGCCCCAGTATCACTACTGGTCCCCTGTGAAGATGGAGCCAGGTGGGGTAGGGCATGGCAGGGTGGGGTAGCTGGGGCAGGGGGTGGAGGGGACATCTCCTCTTCCCAGAGCACAGGCACTCACCCTGGGTGGCCCTGGACGCCAACTCAGTCCGGTAGATCTTGAAGGCATCGTAGGCAAAGACGGAAACCAGGATGATGCCAAAAACCTGTGGGCGTAGGAGCAGGGATGGCACAACAAAGGTCATCGGGCCGTTGATACTGGGGAGAGGGAGGTGGGTGATATGGGGCAAGGTGTGAGGCAGGCCCTGGGCACTGGGTTGAGCTTGGGGTGGAGAGAGGCACACAAAGTGTGCAACCACCAGCCAAAGGTCCTTGGGGAGCCAGAGAGCTCTGTGGGGCTGAACTCACAAAAGCAGCAATGGCAGCTCCATCCCGGGAGGTCACAGCCGCAAAGGAGACCACCAGGAAGATGATGCTGGCGCTGACACAGCGGAGGAAGTCCTGGGGGTTAGGGGGGCAGGGTCAAAGGGAAGCAGAGGGCAGGGGGCATCGCCCTGAGGTTTTCCAGGCTAGTCAGCAGCTTGACCCTCAGGCACTGTGAATCCCTACACGGAGATACCCTTGGACACAACATAAAGTGCTTGAGAGACAAAGAGAGAGAGAGAGTTCACACAGCTCCCCAGGGGAGGGATGAAGATAAATGCGGAGCAACCAGGACCAGGACCAGAAGCCAGGGGCCTGGGCTGGGGCTGGATCTGGACAAGGGAGCAGATCTGAGGGATGTGGGTCAAAGGAGTGTTTGAGTGTTGGGTATGGGAGCCGGACTCCTTGTTAAACCAGGAAAAGGAGAGAGGCTGGGAGAGGAAAGGAAAATTCAACGTGCAGAGAAGAAAGGGACCAAAACGGGGTGGGGGAGGCAGGGTCCCTCACCAGACAGGGCCAGTTCAGCCGATCGAAGCGCTGGTAGTACTGGGTGGCGTAGAGGAAGAGGAAGGCTAGCGTGATGAAGAACTCCAGTAGCGCAGCAGCCATGTAGGCGGAGATGGAGGCCGTGAAACAGATGAAGATGATGAAGGTCAGGGCCTGCGGGACCGAGGGTGGGAAGCTTGCCAGGAAGGGGACACAGGCACAGCCAGGCCTCTGCCCTCTCCCTCCCCGGAGCTCCCCCAGCCGGCCCCACCACCTGTCCTTGGAGGTCTCTCCATCCCTGGAGCCACATCCAGGGCCTTTGCCTACTGAGGCCCGACTCTGGCCCCCCACCTCTGCCCATCCATGCTCCCCCTGCCTCGGGATCCCAGCAGCCCCAGCAGTTTGGCCAAGCTGCACGGCTCCAGGGGCCGCCATTCTGTGAAATCCACAAGATAGTGTGTCCCCCTTTAGCCCCAAGTACAATGGGAACGCCGGCCCCTGGAGTGGCACCCACATCAGCCTGTGCCCCCAGGAGGCACCCCACGCCCCATAACGCTTCTCCCACTCCTGGATGCCTAAAACTCTTCTGACGAGGACCAGAGCCTCTGGTTCCATGCCAAGAGGCAAGGTTTAGAAGGCAGAGGCTCCAGGGTGGACTCTGGGGTCCCCTCAGCTCTGGCCATGTAGGATGGCGCATATGCAGAAGACTTAAGTTTACTAGTAGGTCTTGCTAAGTGACTAAGGGAAGCTCCTTTCCTGAGGACAGATATTCATGGGGAGCAGGCAGCAGATAAAGCGGGGCTGCAGGAAGTCTGCCCTTTTTGGTAGTTGAACTTCTCGGATCTGCCAAGAAGTGGCCATCTTAAAGCCCGGGGAAAGACCAGCTGGTGTTACCGCTGTCCCATCCCTGTGCCTCACACCCCCTCGATGTCCCAGAGAGCTGTCCTCTGTTTAACTTCAATCCTTCCTGCAGCAACTGAAACCTGCTGTGACTGCCTCCAGATGGGAGATGAGGGGCTGGGTGGGGGGGTGGGGCAGCTGGGGCCGGAGGGGTGTCCTGAGAGCCTGGGGAGGGAGGCTGCTGAGGGCTGAGCCCTGGTAGGGGGCCCGGGCTGGGAGATGGAGGCTGCAGGTCAGGGAGGCAGCTGTTACCAGCTCAGTTTCCAGCAGGATGCCTTTGAGGGACGAGAGGAACGTCTTGTCCACGGTGAAGCCCTGGAGCCCCGCAGCTGCCCCCTCTTCAGGGGGTCGGTCCCGGCGATTCCAAGCACTGAGCATCTCCACGGGGCCCACCGGGCACAGCCCCCACTGCCACCAGCCAGGAAGGAAAATGGAAAACTGACAGGATGGGGAAGCAGAGAGGAGCAGAAAGGCACTGCGAGAAACCTGAACGTGAAGCGGGCAGGGCTGCTGTGGGACCCCGGGGAAGGCGGCTGCCCAGAAGGGCCTGCACCCAGCTGCCCAGAGTGCTCGGCTGGTGCGTGCACTGCCCCCCAGGCAGCACATGGGAGGGGAGGCGCGGGCAAGGGGGGCGTGGTCAACCCTCCCCTTACTTGGAGCCCAACCCCGCCTCCCGCAGAGGGGAGAAGCGCGGGGAGGAGGAGGTCCGCGGAGAAACCAGGATGAGCTGGGAGGTGAGCTGAGAAATGGGCCGGCCTAGGAGCCCCCAAGGACCCAAGCCTGAGGAAGTTTGTGGCCCTCTTCCCTAACCTTAACCCTCTTCCTCACCATCCTTTCTCCCTTTTCCTTTTAGGGAGGGTGGGAGCTGGAGCCCAGTCCAGGCAACACCCCCCAGAACCAAGCAGTAGCAGCCAGAACTGAGGACAAAGGCAGATTGTTGGGGGACAAGGGGGCGCTGTGTGCCTGCTGCAGTACCTCAATGGGCCTCTGTCTCTCCAGCATGCCAGGAGGGCGGCCTGACCCGCCCCCCCCCCCCCCCCCCCAGTGTTTAGGGCTGAGCCAGGGAGCCAGGGAAGGGGAGGGATGGGGGGCCACAGCGGAAACTCTGGACGGCAGAGGGAGAAGGCAGTAGGTGAGGGCTGACAGTGGGGAGGAAGAGGAACCAGGCTGGGGACCACAAGATGCTCGGGCACCAGGGATGCCAAAGACAAATTAGGCCACTTTATTTATTTATTTATTTATTTATTTATTTATTTATTTATCTATCTTTTAACATCTTTATTGGAGTATAATTGCTTTACAATGGTGTGTTAGTTTCTGCTTTATAAAAAGTGAATCAGTTATACATATGTCCCCATATCTCTTCCCTCTTGCGTCTCCCTCCCTCCCACCCTCCCTATCCCACCCCTCTAGGTGGTCACAAACCACCGAGCTGATCTCCCTGTGCTATGGGGCTGCTTCCCACTAGCTAGCTATTTTACATTTAGTAGTGTATATATGTCCATGCCACTCTCTCACTTTGTCACAGCTTACCCTTCCCCCTCCCCATATCCTCAAGTCCATGCTCTAGTAGGTGTGTGTCTTTATTCCCGTCTTACAGGCCACTTACAGCCAGTTCAAGTCTCTGTCCAACCTGCAGGGGCGGCAAGCGTCAGGTCCTGGGGGTAAGGCTGGCTGGCAAACAGGGGACCGGCCAGGAGCAGCGAGGGCCCAGGGTGGAAATGCCAGGACTGTCGGGGGCTTGGCTTCTTATTCGAGCTCTGGTACCCACGTGTCAGGTGGCTTTGAACAAGTCACCCCCTCTTCCCTGGGATTTATTTCCCCCAACTGTCAGTGAGGGTCGAGCATAGAAGAGTGACTTTCCAACTGGTCCCAGAGCCCTAAGGGAGGCGGGGCAGGTGAGCAGCTCCACCAGAGCCTCCACCAGACCAGCCCTGGTTCCATCTGATACATACACTGGGCTCTAGCCTGAGGTTCCTTTTTGTAATTGTTATTATTTTTTAGGGTTTTTTAAAATTTTAAAGTAAAAACTGCTCTTATATCCAAGTATAAGAAAATATCAAGTGAAGGCTGACAGTCTGTCTCCCCGTCCCCCTCCCCAGAGGAAGCCACCATCTGCCATATCCTGCCCGTCCTCCAGACACAGGCTGTGCCTGTATTATAAGCACACATAAGAGTGTGTGGTAAGGCTTAGTGACTTATTCTAAAAGGATTTCATGTCCCTAAAAGGCATGAAAAGTAGGTGCTCCAAAGGTCTGGGACCCCAGAAGCCCAGAGGGAAACAGCCCCTAGGTTGTAAAACCATCCTCCAAACAGACAGGACTTCGCAAAGTGGGGCTCAGCTAGTGCGGCATTTCCCGGAGTGGCATTCCCCAATAAACACGCTGCAGCAGGAGGGGTCTGTCGCCAAATGAGTCTGGGAAGCGCTGAGTTTAATGATCTCTTCTCTGTGGACTTCTTGCCATGAAGGTGCTGGGCACACTGGGAACCTCCAAGGAGTGGGGCTTGCAGCAGTTTTTCCCCCACTTACTTGACGTCATCATTTTCTTTTTTTTCTGAGGAACAGCTTGTGGGACAAGAGTTGCAAAGAACACGCTTTTGGGGAAGGACAGCAGAGTGGTTATCGGGGGTTCACGACCTCCCAACCAGGGGTCTAGATCCCAGCCGAGTCAGCCATCTGGTACCCAGCCTCCCCAAAGGGGCTCCCACCTCTTTAGATTTCGCCCAGAACCCAGCCAGCCTTCTGAGACCACTTCAAAGCAAAGTGACCTACAGTCTCCACCCTGGATCTAGTCTCAATCAAAGCTGACCCTTCCCTACCCACTGACCTACTCCATCCATCCTCAAAGCCAAGGCTAAGCCAGAACTAGGCTTACAGAGAGTGGGAACACAGACACCCCGTGAGGACTCAAGACTGCAAGAGAAATATGTTTGGGATCCCTAAGGCACTAATTTTTAATATTTGTATTAATTGTCCCAATTTCAGGGCTTCCTAATATTTTATTTTACATCATGACACAAATACAGGATTATGTGTGTGGCACACAGCAAAAGAGTAAGACTGCTCGTGATCAGAGATAACCAGCCTGGCGCTCCAACCACCCAGCTGCGCCCCCCAGAGCAGAGGGAGGGTATAATTATAACCCATTCGTGGCTCAGGGCAGTAGCATTTGGTATCGGGCTTCTTCGTGCCTGTATTGTACATTATTCTCTGATATTTTAGTTAGAAAAACACAGCCATTGTAGGGGAAGAAGAAGGAGAAGAAGCAAGAGGAGGCGGGGAAGAAGTAGAGGAAGAAGAAGAAAGGAAGAAACCAACATTTTCTGTACTAAGTACAGATTTTTCATATCTTATTTCCTATGATCTGCGCCATTAGCCTATGGACTATTATTTCATTTTACAGATGAAAAAAACTAAGCTTTGAACACTTGAGTGATTGGCCCAAGGTCACCCAAGAAGAGTCAGAGCTAGGCCTTGTCTAACACCCAACTTGATAACCTCCCTGAGGTAAAAGGGGGCAGGTAGCCTGGAATTGTCTGGAACCCCCCTGGTCTCTCGCACACACGCTGACCAGCACATGAGCAGGTGTTCGGGAGGGGACAGGGGCCAGCATTCGTATCTCCAGGGGGCGATGGACCGGCTGTTGAGGGGTCCGTCTTCACTGGCCTTGCAGGATTCCGGGTGGTGGGCAAGGCTGGTGGTCTCTGGGGGAGGCATGAGCACAGTGTTGCACTTCAGCCACTCCTCAGTGGGGTTCTGTCCTTTGCTGGGGCAGCAGCTGGGCCAGTGGGTACAGCCCTTCTGGGGCCGCAAATGGAGGGTGTGGGTTCCCAAGACCATTGCCAAAAATGCAACCACCTGTAGGAAAAGGCCAGTGAGAAAACTGCTTCCACTTAGTCCGGGTGCCCCCTCCCCCAGCTGTTCCCTGAGCTCCTGGATTCATGCCGCATCTGGTCCCCAGCCCCAAACCTGAGAGCTTCCTCCACCCTAGCCACATCTCTGCTCCTGCCCTGCTCAGCACGTCCCAGCCAGGCCCCTGCGCACTCACTTGGTACATGCCGGATGCTGCTCCCCCAGCCTGCGCACCGCGCTGGCTGACAGCAGGGCCTTGTGGAAGCAGGTTGACTGGAGCAGTTTAGGAGTCCTGGTTTTATCTGCAGCAAACCTGTTTTGTTTATTCAAATTTTTTTCCACTACCTTTTGGAGTGTGTGACCTGAGATTAAAAAACAAAACAAGGGCTTCCCTGGTGGCGCAGTGGTTGAGAGTCCGCCTGCTAATGCAGGGTACACGGGTTCGTGCCCTGGTCCAGGAAGATCCCACATGCCGCGGAGCGGCTGGGCCCATGAGCCACGGCCGCTGATCCTGTGCTCCGCAACGGGAGAGGCCACAACAGTGAGAGGCCCGCGTACCGCAAAAAAAAAAAAAAAAAACTGAAACCCCAAAAAACTTGCAAGTGTTTTCAAAAGCTGATTTAAATGCTAGACTCACTGAAGTTGTGATTAACATCATTGTAAGCCCGATAACCTATTGGGTAAACTTTGTTCTTTATACTTTTCCAGGCATGGGTCAAAGCAATAGTATCCTGCTATTCTATGCCTTTGAGAACAGGCATTATAGGAATTTCCCTGGTTCGCTTGTTACCCAAAATTAGGGAACACCATCCTGGTCTCTCTCCAAGAGGCCTCATTTCTATGATCCCTGCTGCTCCCACCCATGGTCTTGTCTCTTCTCTTCCCTTTCTTCTCAGATGTCCTCCTGATCACCGACCTTAGTGCAGAGTCCAGCCTTAGGTCTGGCACGTGGACCCCAGGGTGGCTTTTGGTGTTCCCGAGCAACCCCCAACCGCAGAAAAGGCTTTGAGGGGGCCTTCCAGAAGAGCTGGATCCCTTGGGTCTCTCCCAGACCAATCAGAACCTCAGAGGCTGACACGGGCCCGGACCTCTTGATCTTGGCCCCTATCCAGGACAGCGTGCTTGAAAGAGCTGGAAGTGATCCAAGCTACTTGTTTCACTTGTTGATGCCGCAAAGGACCCACGTGGGTTACGTGGGACATTCCCTTCAGGAGAGGTCTTTGGGGTGTCCCCTGCCTCTGTACCAGGACCTCCTCTAACGAAACCCCTGAAGGGCAGTCTCCCCTGCCTGACCAGGCCTAACGCAGAACTTGCGCTCTGAGCCACATGTCCCCACTCACCTCTTCCCATTTGCTCAGTCTCCACCCTTATCTCAGGAGCAGCTGTGGGTCTCCTCAGGATGACTCCCTGCCATAAGAAGCATTTTCCAGAGGGTTCTCCTGTTGGGATGACTAAGAATCCCTGAGTCATTTCAGCTTCCAGGGAATCACTAGGGGTGTGGAGAGATGGGGGTGGCAATGGGGAGAATGTAGAGGCAGAAGCAAAGTTCACCCAGTACCCAGTATCACGGGTGCTTCCCCGTGTGTCCTCACCTGCCTGGGCCTGACCTGGCAGCCACGGGGGACCAGCTGAGAGTCCCACCCCCGAGCCTCTGGGAAGAAATCAGCCCCTAGCAGGAAAGAGCAGGGAGGATGTGACAGGAAGCACTCCACCTCGGCCAAGAAAGCTTGCAAAAGGCTACGATGGCTGTCCTGCCCTTCCTCAGAAAGTCACCCGAGTTCTCACCCTTCCCCTGCCTCTGATCAGCTCTTCGCCTAGGGGCCTCTCTTCTCTTGTAGAAATATGCATGTTTGCTGCAGCTTGGGCGGTGGGCTGGGGGTAACCTGGGTGGCCACGAAAGTGCCAACCAGCCTAGCAGCCCCTGCAACAGTGCTGAAACCAGCACTCCGCAGGGCCTACTGAAGCTCATCTGCACTCACCTGAGGTGAGGCAGGGGCACTGGTGGTTAAAATGCTGAAATATTACTTCTGTCCCGGCTGGTAAATAGATACTGTCCTCAGGACTGGAGCACGTCCGCACTACAACCTCCCTGTGATCCTGCAACTAAAGGGAGACCACCTGGCCCAGACGGAGGCCTCCAGAACAGGCTCCCGTGTCCTGATGGGGATGCCATGATGGTACCAGTTGCTAATTATTTGTAGTATCATCTTTACTTACATGGTGCCTGGAGCCTGCCTTCAAAGAGAATCCAGTCTGGCCTGGGAGACACGCAGAGAATCAGAGTGAGCAGGACAAAAAGCCTAGCAACTCCCTCCCCCAGCCCAGGCCTGGTGCCTCCCCCATGGTGGGCCTTTGGCTTACTCAACTCTGTCCTACAGTCATGGCTGCCCTGTTCATTCGCCCATTTGCCAAATATTTATTGAGCACTTATTATATGCCAGGCACCATTCTAAATGCTAGGAATGCAGAGGAGGACAAGCCAGATAAGGTCCCTGCCTCAAGAAGCTTACGTTTTAGAAGGAGACAGATGGTAAATAAAGAAACAAGATAATCTCTGATAATAATAAGTGCTATGAAGAAAATGAAACAGTGTTAAGAAATAGAGAATTACTGGGAGGTGGGGGGTGGGTGGAGGGAGGGGCAACTTAACTTTAAAAAGCCAGGGAAGGCAACTTCCCTGGTGGTCCAGCAGTTAAGACTTCGCCTTCCAATGCAGGAGGTGCAGGTGATCCCTGGTCAGAGCTAAGATCCCACATGCCTCGCAGCCAAAAAACCAAAACATAAAACAGAAGCAATATTGTAACAAATTCAATAAAGACTTTAAAAGTGGTCCACATCAAAAAAAATCTTAAAAAAAAAAAAAAAAAGCCAGGGAAGGCCTTTCTGAAGATGTGGAATTTGACAAGATGATGGAAAGGGTCTGGAAAGAGTGGTCCAGGCAGAGGGAACAGGACATGCAGAGTCCTAGAGGTGAAAGAGCTTGACATGTTTCAGAAACAGAACGGACAGTGTGGGTAGAAAACAAAGGTTAAGGGAAAGGGTGGGATGAAATGAGGTGAAGAGGTGGGCAGGGACCAGCTCACATAGGATCTTAAAGCCTGTGGCAGAACATTTGTTTTTTAATTTATATATATTTTTTATTTTTGGCTGCGTTGGGTCTTTGTTGCTGCGTGCGGGCTTTCTCTGGTTGCAGCGAGCAGGGGCTACTTTTTGTTGAGGTGCATGGGCTTCTCATTGCAGTGGCTTCTCTTGTTGCGGAGCACAGGCTCCAGGCGCACAGGCTTCAGTAATTGTGGCGCATGGGCTCAGTAGTTGTGGCACACGGGCTTAGTTGCTCTGTGGCATGTGAGATCTTCCTGGACCAGGGCTCGAACCCACTGGCAGGCAGATTCTTAACCACTGCGCCACCAGGGAAGTCCGGAGCATTTGGATTTTATGCCAAATTCAGTGGGAAGGTATCAACTGTATTCAAGCATAATCTACATGATGTGGGTTTCTTGAAGGCAAGTTCCGTGTCCTTGACATTCTGCTGCCCCACAGAACTGACATCAGATAACAATAGTAACAGTTGCTTTGAGCCAACATTTACACATCATGGACCAGGCACTGTTCTCAGACTTCTTTTTTTTTGTTTTAATGAATGAATCTTTTTTAAAAAAATAAATTTATTTTTTTATTTATTTTGGCTGCATTGGGTCTTCGCTGCTGCACGTGGGCTTCTACTCTTTGTTGCTGTGTGCAGGCTTCCCATTGCGGTGGCTTCTCTTGCGGAGCACGGGCTCTAAGCGCACGGGCTTCAGTAGTTGTGGCGCACGGGCTTAGTTGCTCCGCAGCATGTGGGATCTTCCCCAACCAGGGCTCGAATCCGTGTCCCCTGCACTGGCAGGCTGATTCCTAACCACTGCGCCACCAGGGAATTCCAGTTCTCAGGATTCTCTTAATCCTCAGTTCCATTATTAACCCATTTGACAGACAAGGAACCAGAGGCTCCCAGAGGTCACATAGCTTGCCAAGGTTGGAGTTGGCTAGTGTTGGAGCCAGGATTAGAATGCAGCCAATCTGGATGCGGTGGGGTCCAAAGAGAGGAGAACTGGAAGAATCCATGAGCACCCGAGAAGTTCTGAGTAGAACAGGTCACGGGGTGGGATGAGGAGGACATCAGCCGATTGGCCCTGCTGGGAAAGGACAAGAGTGGGAGAGAAGACTGGGACCCAGAAAGCCTGATGGAGGGGTTCCTGCCTTTCTACCCCCTGAGTAGTGGCAAACGCAAGCCCCGAAGCTGAGGGCCCCCCTGCCTGAGGCTGCCGCCCACCCAGGGTCTCAGCCTACCACCCAGCCTGGGTTTTCTCCAACCTAACCTGGAGCCCAGAACTCTCCCTGACCAAGTTAGAATCACCTGAAACCTCAGTTTGCGAAGGAGAGGGCAGAGATGAGGCATAAGGACAGGAAGAAGGCTCCTCCTGCTCTCAACAAAGAAGCACTTTGAACTTTCATGAAGGTACAAGCTGGGGGTGCAGGGGGAGTTGTGGGGAGCCAAGGTGAAGAGGAAAGGCCATTGTGCTACGCACTTTACATATATTTACTCCTCACCAAAGCAACTGTTCCAGATGAGGAGCTGAACTTCAGAGATGTTCCAGAACTTGACCAAGGTCACAGAGCTGACAAACCAGGATTCACTCCCGAGCCTGACCGGCTCCATTTCCTGCCTGGGCACTCCAGAAGCACAGACTTGTGTTCCTGCAGGTGTGCACTCTAACCCCCTCACCTAGCTCCAGGCACTAGCTAGGCGCTCAGCTACAATGAGGGCAGTGAGCCTCACTGCCCTCCTCCCAAACCACCATTTTGCCGGGTCCCAGCACTTCCTTCCTGCTTAGTCTTTTCCGGCCTCCATCTGTTTCCCCTGTGCCAATCAGGGCACTCATCTTTGGAACAGGGTTTCCTGCCCACCTCCATCTTGAGCCCCAATTTGCCTTGGCAGTTCCCTGGGCAGAGATCATATACCAAGTCACTCCCCAGAAGCTGAATATCTGTGTTCCAGGCAGCCAGGCCCCCCCCAGGGCTGCGGTCTGGGAGAAGTTGGACCAGGCTGGAACTGGAATGGGGGAGCTCTCCCTTGAGATGCATCTGGAAATGTTAAAGTTCTTCTCCCATCCTAAAGGAGTCTGAGTTTGTTCACAGGTGCCCAAGCAACAGGGAGAGGAAGGAGCTGGGTCAGGTGCTTCCCCCTCCCCTGCTGACAAATGCCTGGAAGAGTGGGCCTGTGGAATGCGAAGGTGGAGGGGGATGGGAGGGGAGAGGGGAGCCTCTCTGTATCCCCGGCCTCGGGTTCACAAAGGGCCTTAAATTAGACTTCTGATGTTATCTCCAAATGACGCTCTACATACATAGAGCCATTGTCTATCTGTTTGAAGTGTTAATGTGTTAAATGTAAATATTGAAAACATGCTACAGTTTTTCAATCCAGTTTGGCATCTAACTTTTTAAATTCCAGGAACCTCAAAAACGGAAGAAGGAAGGCTTCTCTGGAGCCTCTGAGAGGCCTCGATGTGTTCTTTCCCAAAGGAAGAACGCGGGGTGGGCGGGGAGGGGGCGGGCAACTGGAGGGAGGCAGCGCACGCGAAGGAGCAGTAACAGGGCAGGAGAGGTGTGGGGGACACGAGCCGCGTCCTTCCAGCCGAAGCTTGGGGGCAATCCCAGCTCCTCTGAAAGAGTCCTGCCCTTTTGTGCCCGAAGTCCCCACTTTTGCTCCTCAGGAGCGAGCCAGAGTGAGGGCAGGGGACAGGTCTAGACTGGCAGAGAAGCGTTAAGAGGCGGCACAACCGGCCCGCCCGCGGCTCCGGGACCAGATGCTCGGGCATCACGTTTTCCCGCCAGGGCTAGAATCCGTGTCCAGCCCCAGACCCCTGCGGAGGCCCTGCCAAGGGAGTAGACAGGCTCCGCGGAGGACCCCAGAAAGGCGGAAGGAGCGTGCTCCCTCCCAAGGGAAAGACAGATGTGGGGCTAATGAAAGGGATGCAGAGAGGCGCGGGGCCGGCGGGGGAGATCGGGGGCGTGACGGGGAGAGGAAAGCTCCCGGGAGGGAGCGAACCAGACCACCTGGAGGTTCGCCGCGACGCCGGGCTGCAGCCGACGGGGAAGAGGAGCCGGGAGGGGGCGTGCAATTTGGCCCGAGGGTCCTGAGCTGAAACTCAACACCCGCCTTTGGAGGGATCGTCCTTCTTTCTCCTCCGCCCCTTCCCTTCCCCTCCCTTTTCCCCTCCCTCCTTTCTCTTAATCCCCGGGACTGAGCCCCGCGCCGGAGCGGAGAGGGCCCGAGGGGAGGAGAAAGGAGGTGCACAGAAAGGGCGCCGGGAGCCCGGGAAGGGGAGGGGAGGGGAGCCGCGAGCGGGGGGTGAGCCTGAAGGCCGCGCGCGACCCCCGGAGCCTTCCCAGCGCTCTCAGTGTCCGCCCCCCCAACCCCACCTCCAGGCGAGTCCTCAGGACCCTGGCCTCTGCTCCTCCTTCGCCTTCTCTTTGCTCCTTCTTTTGCTTTGTGGCCTTTCTCTCGGTTGCCAGAGACACCCGGGCTGCCCCGAGCCCTGGGGCGCGCGGAGAGGGCCCGCCAAGGGTGCGTGTAAGCGGGGCGGCGGGGCCAGCGCCGAGGGCCGGGGGCCGAGGGTGGGAGCGGGAGCGCCGGCGTCGAGGGCTGGAGGGGGGCGTGTGGGGAACGCCGTCCCGCCCCTTCGAGCCGGGCCCGCGTGCGGGTAGCGAGGCGTCGTCGCGGCGCCCCCAGACCCCCAGGCGCGCTGCGAGCTAGTGTGCGTGTTTGGGAACCCGCTTCCTCGCCGGGGCTGCGAGAGTCTGGGCAGAAGGCAACCACTCGGGCCGCCCAGCCCAGCCGCCGCGCTCTCCGAGACATTCGGCGCCAGCCTGGCCTCGGTTCGCCAAGTCGGGCGAGTTTGAAGGGGGACGAACGTCTCAGTTTTCACTGCCCCCCCACCCCTCCCTCGCAGCGGGGCTGCCGCAGAGCCCCCGACGCCCCTCAGCCTCGGGAGCACCGCTCTCCGGCGCGGCAGCCGGGTGGGGAGGCTTGGCCCCTAAACTCGCTCGTCCAGCCCGACCGCCCCGGCGGCTTCTCCCTGCCCTCGGGGCCGTCCTGAGCGGCCCGGAGAGGCGTCGAGCGCAGCCCCAGCTCCCGCCTCCTCGCCCGCCCTGGCACTGGAAGGAAGCTTTGGGCCTGTGCGGATCCGGGGTGCCCCCTCGGCCTAGGACAGGCAGCTCCGGGGGCCTGGTCCACCCGGCAGCCCCCGGGAGGCCGCGGGGACGGGGCAGAGCGCGCGCCCTTGGATGAGGTCCCGCAGCGACGCCCCGGCCCGCCCCGCTCCTCCTCCTGCCCGGCCAAGCTGCCTCCCATTTGGGGAGTTTCGTGGGTTTTCTTTCTCCTCCTCCAACCTCTGCGGAGGCCACGACTCAGGCGCCGCAGCAGGGGGCCGCCTCCATGGTGCGGGGCAGCCGCTGCTGAAGTCAGCGAAACCGAGCCTGGCCTGGAGCTGGCCGCGCGGAAGGCCAAGGCCATGGCCATAGCCACGTCGGTGAGTCCACCAGAGAGAGGAGGCTGCCGGGCAGAGACGTCCACAGCCTGTCCTGCACTGCTGTCACTTTTATTTCTGCCTTCTCTTTGTCTCGCTCCTTGGTCCCTTGCTTCTTTGGGAGACTGTGTCCCCCTTCTGGCACTTTTGTTTCCCTTTCCCCCTCTCACTCCTCATCCCTAGCTCCTACTGGATCTGGCCTCCCCCTTCTCTCCTCCCGCTCCCCATTCTCCCCTTTTTCTTTCCAGAGGCTGCTCCTGGAAGGAGGGGAGGGGGCAAGCCTGAGTCCTATCTGCTCCTTTATGGGCGGGAACAGATGGCCACTGGAGGTTGGCAGGGGCTTGTGATTGGGAGGCTAGTAAAAGGTTGGGAGGGGGCTGAAAGAACGGAGGTGGCTTCAAGGAAATAGGAGAGGGCAAAGGGCCCAAGGGGGCCCTTCTCTAGAGGAGGGACGGCAGAAAGGTGGGAAATAAAGTAAAAGAGGGAGATCGGGCAGGGAGCAAGAGAAAATAGAGGGAGGAGGGGAGGTGATGTCAGCCAGCCTCTGGCCACTTTCCTAGGACTGGGGACAAAGGGAGGAGACAGCTGGCATGATGGGCCAGTGGGAGGAGGCCTCCCAGTGAGCGTGTAGCCCACGGCCACCCCCCTTTAAGACAGCCACTCCCTCACAAGTCAGCTGGGCCCCTGAGGAGGGGGTAGAGCTGGGGTGGCCACACCCATCATCAATCAGTCTATCAGGGACTCTGGCCTGGGTTCCTGCAATTGCAAGGCCCAGAGGTTTGGTCCCATTGGACAGAATTCAAACCTGACACAGGGAGGAACTCTTCACAGCCCCGCCCCTGCTTTCTGTCCTCTACTGCTTGTAGTCTGAATCTAAGCAACTCTGTCCCCTTTCCAGCCTTCCCTAGGCCTTAGGATTCCCAGGGAAAGCGAGGCTGCCACCTGCTTTCTGGCTCCCTCTGAATGGGCATCCTGCGAAGGAGGATTGTGAGGCTGGGAAGAGAAGCATGGCTTCTGACATCCTCCCACACCCCCCGAGGATGAGTTAGATTTTCATTCCTTCTCAGACCAAACTCCTCTTAGCTCCTCAATCTGTATGATGGTGAGCAGACCCTAGTTCGGAGCCAGAAGAGGGGGAGGTCCTGAACATAGTGGGGTACTGTGACATAAAGTTGCCTTCTCAGGAGCCAGCTGGTCAGCTGGTCAACTTTGTAGTCCCAGGAGGTAGATCTTTCTTTTGCCTGGGGGAGCGAGGCGTGTTGGTATTTACGCTTATGAAACTCACAGGATCCTAACAACAGCTAATATTTACTGAGTATTTACTGGCCCTAAGCTGGCCCTGAGCTTTGTCTGGGTTTGTCCTGGTTCTCTGATGCATTATCTCACCCAGTCCTCACAACAACCCTGTGAGGCTGGTACTGTTATTATCTGAAAGTGGATGTTCAGCTGTGGATATGGAATTCTATAAAGGAGGAAACTGAAGCTTGGAGAGGTTAAACAAACTGCCCAAAGTCACCCAGCTCGAAAGGGGCAGAGCCAGGACTCAAGCTCAGGTCGGTCTGCCTCAGAAACCGTGCTTTTTAACCCCCTGGCTAGATCCAAAACGCCAATTTCTAATTTACAGTTAGAAAGAAAAAGGCCAGGCTCACCAGGAATTTGTGTCATCTGGCTAGCGTATTGGCTTTTTGTGGGACAACCTCCTTTAGAAGCCAAAATATAATCAGAAGAGGGTTTGATCATTTGGAATCAGGCAAGAGAAGTCAGCTTATTGTTAAAATCACCCAGCCATAAAGGGCTGGACAACCTCTCCACCTGAGGGAAACACTGGCCACGAGGAACATGCACTCATGCTGGCTGAGCCAGACACCCTTCCCCCAGGGCCTGGTGGCCAAATGCAGCCTGCCAGAGATCTTGAGCTTGAGATGTTTCACTGAGTTAGCCCACGTGGATTACCTGTTCAGTAATGCCTAACTACCTGCTTTCTACCACTGCCTGGGATCCTGCCAGCAGGCTCGGGTCACTTAGGAAACATAGCTGAAGCGGAATATATTTTGACATTGTGAGTGGCTTAAGCTTGATTCTACCAAATAACTTGGTGGAACCAGAGCCCAGTGAAGAGAGACTAGCAAAGGGAACTTGGGCATCATGAAGACTGCCTATAAACTTGAGTCATGTTTGAGCCATGGGTCCTCTTTTTGTTTTGTTTTTTAAGTCTTTTTGTTGTTATCTTTTTATTTTATTTTTTAATTTTTATTATTTAATTCTGTTTTGTTTTGGTTTTTTGCGGTACGCGGTCCTCTCACTGTTGTGGCCTCTCCTGTTGCGGAACACAGGCTCTGGACGCGCAGGCTCAGCGGCCATGGCTCACGGGCACAGCCGCTCCGCGGCATGTGGGATCTTCCCGGACCGGGGCACGAACCCGTGTCCCCTGCATCGGCAGGCGGACTCTCAACCACTGTGCCACCAGGGAAGCCCTATTTAATTCTGTTTTATTTTTGGCCGTCTTGGGTCTTCGTTGCTGCGCACAGGCTTTCTCTAGTTGCGGCGAGCGGGGACTACTTTTGGTTGTGGTAAGCGGGCTTCTTATTACAGTGGCTTCTCTTGTTGCGGAGCGTGGGCTCTAGGCGTGTGGGCTTCAGTAGTTGCAGCACGCAGTAGTTGCGGCCCACGGGCTTAGTTGCTCCGCGTCATGTGGGATCTTCGTGGACCAGGGCTCACACCTGTGTCCCCTGCATTGGCAGATGGATTCTTAACTACTGCGCCACCAGGGAAGTCCCTTTTTTTTTTTTTTTTAATTGAAGCATAGTTGATTTACAATGTTGTGTTACTGTTGTACGGCAAAGTGATTCAGTTATACATATATATGTACATCCTTTTTTATATTCTTTTCCACTATGGTTTATCATAGGATATTGAATATAATTCTCTGTGGTATACCGTAGGACCCTGTTGTTTATCCCTTCTATATATAATAGCTCACATCTGCTAACCCCAACCTCCCACTCCATCCCTCCCCCAGTCCCCTCCCGCTTGGCAACCACCAGTATGTTCTCTATGTCCATGAATCTGTTTCTGTTTCATAGATAGGTTCATTTGTACCATACTTTAGATTCCACATACAAGTGATATCATATGGTGTTTGTCTTTCTCTTTCTGACTTACTTCACTTAGTATGATAATCTCTAGTTGCATCCGTGTTGGTGTAAATGGCATTATTTCATTCTTTTTTATGGGTGAGTAATATTCCATTGTATATATGTACCACATCTTCTTTATCCATTCATCTGTCAACGGACATTTATGTTGTTTCCATGTCTTGGCTGTCGTGAATAGTGCTGCTGTGAACTTAGGGGTGTGTGTTTTTTTCTGAATTATAGTTTTGTCCGGATATATGTCATGGGCCCTCTTGACTTAACTACTGTTACTTATATAAGAAGAAAAAAGTGGATCCTTTTTTTTGGGGGGGGTGCACTGCACGGCTTGTGGGATCTCAGTTCTGTGACCAGGGATTGAACTTGGGCCATGGCAGTGAAAGCCTGGAATCCTAACCACTAGGCCACCAGGGAACTCCCAAAAAGTAGATCCTTATGGTTGTGAAGAGGCAGCAGAGGAGTGAGTGAGAGGCTCTGGAATCCCACAGCCTAGAGTTCAAATCATGCTGCACCAGCTGTATGTCGTTGGGCAAAGTACCAACCTCTGTTCCAATTTCCTTTCCAAATGGGGATAATGATGGCTCCTCCCTCATCAGGTTGTTGTGAGGATTAAATGAGATGAGATGATTAGTGCAAACACTCGCTCAGTGTCTGGCTATATAATTTGCACTTGATGTCTGTGGCTTACCTGAGCCTGTAGCTCTCAAAGGAAAAAGCTTAGATGTCCCCACCAGACAGGACTGGAAACAGGCTGATAAATGTTTGCTCTTGTTTGGTCCACCAGCCCCCTTGCATACACACACACACACACACACACAAACACACACGAGCGTATACACTTTTCTCCATGATAACCTCAGCCTCTGCTGGTAGAGCCTTACTTGCTCAGACTGAGAATAAAACAATTGCTTTGGTTTCTGTTTTCTTCCTTATTATGTCGAGGCTGTGTCTGGGCTGGGCTTCTCCCACTCCTTCTCAGAATACGGGGTCTCTGCAGCTGCTAATCTAACCTGCTTATAGGGGATGCTGACTGGGAAACAGGGAAGGTAAAGGAGATCCTATGGGAGACCTTTTCAGGACTTCCTCATGTAATTCATTCAACATATGTTCATGGAGGACTGATTCCAGGTTAGGCCTATTGCAGAGGCTAGGAATATAGAAATCCCTTTTCTCACAGGGCTGACAGTACAAGGGAAGAAATTGATTTTTTAAAGTAAATAGACAAATAGTATAAAGTACTGTGAAGGAAACAATGGGTGGAGACAGACACAGAATGGGGTGGGGAGAAGAGTGAGAAGAAGACATTTAAGAAGAACTGAAGGATGAAAAAGGGCCAGTCAAATGAATAGTCAGGGGACAGGTAAAGGGACTGCAAAGGCCCTGAGGTGGGAAAGAGCTTGTCTAGATCAAGGAATAGAGAGGGAGAATGCAAGGGATGAAGCTGGAGACAGGCAGGGCTGAGTCAGGAGGTAAGATTTTTAGCTTGAGGGAAGTGGGGAGCTCTATGTTTTGAGCAGGGGAGGACATGACCTGATATGTGTGTGAAGACCCCTCTCCCTACTCCCACCTCACCCATCAGGCCCAGCTGGCCCGGGCACTGTACGACAACACCGCCGAGTCCCCCCAGGAACTGTCCTTCCGCCGAGGGGACGTTCTACGGGTGCTGCAGAGGGAAGGCGCTGGTGGGCTGGACGGCTGGTGCCTCTGCTCCCTGCACGGCCAGCAGGGCATTGTGCCTGCCAACAGAGTGAAGCTCCTTCCCAATGGCCCGGCGCCCAAGCCTGGCCTCTCCCAGGTGCCGCCAACCCAGCCTGGCTCACCACATCCAGCCCCAGAGCACGGCACTGAGGACCAGGAGGTGAGAGCTGGAGCCCCCCAAAACCCCAAGCCAGGACATTCCCGTCCGCCGGTGCCTGCACGTGGAGGAGGGAGAGCCCTGAGACGGCAGCTCTGCACCGACTCTGCTGTACTAATCCTGGTGGCCAACCCTTTCTGGGCTCTTTCCCCACTGGTACAGGGAGGGGGTTGGAAGATGTCTAAGCTCCTCCCGGGCACACATTATCTGATCCCCTGGTCCCAACACCACCTGACCCACCCGCCTGTGCTGATCCCCCAGGTGTATGTGGTACCACCTCCAGCTCGGCCCTGTCCTACCTCGGGACCTCTGGCTGCACCCTGTCCGCCCTCCCCTGATCCCATCTACAAGGTCCCCAGAGGCAGTGGGACCCAACAGGCTGCCCCTGGAGATGCCCTGGAGGTGAGGGCTAGAGGTTTGTGTGTATGTTGGGCAGGGAACAGACGGCTCTCGGGGATAGGGGTTAGCAGAATGGGGGCCCACTGCTGAGACTGAGAGTAACCAACTGCTTCCTCTCCAGGTCTATGACGTACCCCCCACTGCCCTCCGAGTTCCCTCCAACGGCCCCTATGACTCCCCGGCCTCCTTCTCCCGCCCTCTGGCCTGGGTTGTCCCCCAGTCCCCTGGAGAAGATGAAGCTCCCTATGACGTGCCTCTGGCCCCGAAGCCACAGTCAGACCTGGAGCCAGATCTGGACTGGGAGGGGGGCCGAGAGCCAGGGCCCCCACTCTACGCTGCCCCTTCCAACCTGAAACGAGCATCCGCCCTGCTCAATCTGTACGAAGCACCAGAGGAACTGCTGGCAGACGGGGAAAGCGGGGGCACTGACGAGGGCATCTACGACGTCCCCCTGCTGGGGCCGGAGACACCCCCTTCTCCAGAGCCCCTGGCAGCCTCGGCTTCCAATGACCTGGACGCCCTGGCCCTGCTTCTGGCCAGAAGCCCCCCACCCGCACACAGGCCCCGCTTGCCCTCAGCTGAGAGCCTGTCCCGCCGCCCTCTGCCGGCCCTGCCTGTCCCGGAGGCCCCCAGCCCTTCCCCGGCTCCCTCTCCTGCTCCAGGCCGGAAGGGCAGCATCCAGGACCGGCCTCTGCCCCCACCCCCACCCCGCCTGCCGGGCTACGGGGGCCCCAAGGTCGAGGGGGATCCAGAGATCGGGGAGGTGGAGGACCATCAAGAAGGACACCACAATGAGTACGAGGGCATCCCGATGGCCGAGGAGTATGACTACGTCCACCTGAAGGTGAGCTCGCCTCCAGCCAGCCCCACCAGAAATGGCTCCAGGAGAGCCAGCAAGGAGGCCTGAGGCCCCAGATGCAGACCCCGGCTTCCTCCCTTCCCTTCTTCCTCATCCATGGCCCTGTACCCTATGGCCTGGGCCCCAGTACTTGGCCACATCACTTGTATCGGTGCCACATTCCTCCCCCTAAACCCAGCCTAGGGTCCCTGAGACCTCTGACCTGCCACCAGAGCTCTCCCGGACCTAGAGTCAAGGGGTTGCAGACCTGATGGCAGGAGAGACCTTCGGGAGGACGTGGGAGTGGGGAGGCGCAGGAAGACCATGGAGGCTAGACCCCAGCCTGCTCCCCCACCACTGCACTGAGACCCTCTCCCCCCCTGCAGGGCATGGATAAAGCTCAGGGAGCCAGGCCCCGGGATAAGGCCTCCCCAGGGGATCCTGAACTGCTGGAGAGGGGGCCACCAGAGCAGCAGGTAACCCCATGGGGGTGGTGCTAGAGAAGGGGCGGGGAGGAGCAGGAACTTGGAAGAAGGGCTGTTCTCAACTCGAGCATCAAGGGAAATCGATTTAGGATGGGGGTAAGAGTTCAGTGAAACGGGACAGTTGGAGTAGAGAGGAGTTAGAATTCAGGAAGGAGCTGGAACTTAGAAAAGGATATCAGGGGGCTTCCCTGGTGGCGCAGTGGTTGAGAGTCCGCCTGCCGATGCAGGGGACGTGGGTTCGTGCCCCGGTCCGGGAAGATCCCACATGCCGCGGAGCGGCTGGGCCCGTGAGCCATGGCCGCTGAGCCTGTGCGTCCGGAGCCTGTGCTCTGCCACAGGAGAGGCCACAACAGTGAGAGGCCCGCGTACCACAAAAAAAAAAAAAAAGAAAGAAAGAAAAGGATATCAGGGATTCGGAAAGAGAGGAAAGAATGTGTTGGAGAAGAGTCAGAAAAGCGAGCAGTCAGGGGAGCAGAAGAGTTGCTGGGCCGGGTGACTTCCGAGGCCCCTTCCAACTGTGAATTCCTGGGTTCCTAAGAGACCCGGCTCCTAATCCCAGCTCCACCACTAAGAAGCCGCCAGTTAATCTCTCTGGGCCTCGGGAAAGTGAGATGGTCTCCTCGACCTGATCTAGAATGGTCCTAATCACGATAGCTACCATTTGTCAGTTTGTACCAAGTGCCACACCCTGTGCTCAGCACATCGCGTGCGTCACAGCCATAGTTAGCACTCACATAGTGCTTACAGTGTGCAATTCTCTGTTCTCAGCCCTTTCTGTACATCGTATCAGCTAATCTTCACTGCAGCCTTAGGAGGCAGAGACGAGAGCTGCACTCTCCAGTCTGGTAGCCACCAGCCACATGCGGCTACCAATCCCTCCAAATGTGACCGGTCCAAACTGAAATGTACCGTAAATGAAAAGTGCACACCAGATTTTGCAGACTTAGTATGAAAAACAATCTCAATAATTTTCGTATTGATTACAGTGTCGAAATTACCACATTTTTTTTTTTAATTAATTTTTATTTTTGGCTGTGTTGGGTCTTTGTTGCTGGGCATGGGCTTTCTCTAGTCACGATCAGTGGGGGCTACTCTTTGTTGTGGTGTGCGGGCTTCTCATTGCGGTGGCTTCTCGTTGCGGAGCACGGGCTCTAAGTGTGCGGGTTTCAGTAGTTGTGACACGCAGGCTCAGTCGTTGTGGCACACGGGCTTAGTTGCTCCATGGCATGTGGGATCTTCCCAGACCAGGGCTCGAACCTGTGTCCCCTGCACTGGCAAGAGGTTTCTCAACCAATGCGCCACCAGGGAAGCCCGAAATTACCACATTTTTAATATATGGAGTTAGAAAATATGGACCAATTTCTTTGGATTTTCTTAATGTGGCTACTAGAAGATTTGAAATTACATGGGTGGTTCGCCTTGCGTTTACACTGGACAGTGCAGTCCTAGGCTCCCCATTTTAGAGACAAGGAAACAATGAAGTTCAGAGACTTGTTTTTGAGGTTGTTTGTATCCAGATTTATCTGACATCAATGCTGGGTACCTTCCTGCCACTCGCTATGAGAATCTAAATTGTCTGGGCAGAGGTACGATCTAAAGGAATTGAGCTCAGGGAGAAAAGAAGGAATGAGGAACAAAGGGAGGGAAGGAGAAAGGAAATGAGAACAAAAGCGGCAGTAGTGAGAGCAATCCCACTGACCACTCTTCTCGCCCGCAGGAGGCCCCGTCCCCAGGGGAGCCACTGGTTCTTCCCGCCGGAGATCTACAGCTCCTGCACTTCTACGCCGGGCAGTGCCAGGGCCACTACTCAACACTGCAGGCAGCCGTGGCGGCCCTGATGTCCAGCACCCGGGCCAACCAGCCCCCGCGCCTCTTCGTGCCCCACGGCAAGCAGGTGCTGGTGGCTGCTCACCGCCTGGTGTTTGTTGGGGACACCCTGGGCCGCCTGGCAGCCTCCACCCCTCTGCGAGCACAGGTCGGAGCTGCAGGCACAGCGCTGGGCCAGGCATTGCGGGCCACGGTGCTGGCCGTCAAGGGGGCCGCCCTGGGCTACCCATCCGGCCCTGCGGCCCAAGAGATGGTGCAGTGTGTGGCGGAGCTGGCAGGGCGGGCCCTGCAATTTACCACCCTGCTCACCAGCCTGGCCCGCTGAGCCCCTTGGCCCTGCTCTGCCCTCGCCTGCCTGCCAGAGCCCCCTCAAGGCCTTGGGCAGCTGGAGGGCTCTGTTTTAGGGACTAGGAGAGGTGGAGGCATCTCTCCCCCTTCCCCTCTCTTCCAGTCATCTCAGCCTCTCACGGAGGCGCCTCCTTCCCTACCCCGCAGCTTTTTGTACGAGCCATTTTGTATAAATTATTTATATTTAATATTATTCCCTGCTTTGTCAGGGGCAGGCGCCAGGCCCTCCAGGGCAAGGAGGAACTGGACCTTCCTCCTCCCTCAGCCTGACGCAGAGGTTCTTGGGCACCACGTGGCTGCCTGCCTCTGGGATTTCGGCCCCACAGAGGTTCAGGTAGCTGAAACCTGAATCATTTTCAGATTCTGGGGGAAGGGGCCACCCGGAGCCCCTTTCCTGTCCTGTGTCTTGGCTCTAGAACATCAGTGCCTCACTGTTAGCTGAGAGTGAGGGCAGGACGTTGGCCACCCAGAATGGGAAGGTCTGGGAGAGGCCAGAGGGCTCCTCCCCACAGGAGACAGGAGAGCTGGGCCTTGGGCGCTGGTGCATCTCAATAAACCAGGCTGTCTGGTTCCCTGACTCTGCTTCTTGGGAGCCTGGGGAGTGGGCCTGGCACCCTTGGCCAAAACGATGAGACGCACGGCTGTGGGCAGGCTGCCTTTAGGGTTTTGGGGAAAATTTTGCTGTTTCTTCAACAACTATTCATCTGGCAGGTTCTCTGCTCCCATGTGATGTGCCAGGCGCTGTTCTGAAGGTACATCATGGGGGTGGGCTGGATATAAACGAGTCAGCTAAAAGAAGTAAGTAAAGAAAGAAACCTGCCACAAAGTTGACAGTTGCTGGTAATGGAAATAAACAGGGTGATATGCCAGACCAACTAGGTGAGGAGAGAGGCCATTGGAGACTTTAGACAGAATTGTTGGGGAGGTGAGGTGGTATCTGTGCTGAGACTCAGAGGATGAGAGAACCAAGAAGAGTCTGCGACGCGGCATAGCAGGAAGGCAGGCCCTGATTTGTGACCAAGGCCTCTCCTCCAAGACCAATGTCAAGTGATGTCATTAGAGAGGTGCACATGTGGAGAGGGTGGCCACAAGAGAGCCTTCATGGTGCCATGCTGGAGAGGTCACCCCAGCTGTCCTCAACTCTGGCCAACTGGAGAGCGCTGCTGGCCTGGGCGCCCTCTCCCTTCAGTTAACCCAAGAAGGTCTAGCCCCTTAAACTCCCCTCTCCAGGCTTCCTGACTGTCCTTCTGGACACACCATCTTTTAGAGGAGCTGAGGGGCCAGTGAATTTAATGCGTTGGAAGTCCATAGTCCACGGGGCTTTGGTGAAATTAATGGGCCATGGCTTAGATAGGGGATCACTCCAGCCATTTACCACAAGGGAAGTAGTCCAAGCCACAGATCCATTGCTTCAGTTCTGCTATCCCAAGATGCTACTCTGCCACAGTGACTGGGTTGGAGGCACCCCAAAATTCAATCACACTCTTAGTCCCTTGGCCCCTTTCCCCATGCATTTGCCTCCTCCATTTTGGGTTCTTTGTTCTCATTTCACTCTCAAAAGGAAACTCATTTTCAGATTCTGAGGCCACCAAAATTTACCCCAGGTGTTGAAGACTTGTAACAGGGGCCATCCTCCATCACCTTCCAGAAAGAATTTCAAGAGATCAGCCTGGAATTAGAGTCAGAGGTCTCTGTGCAAGTATCCATGTACCTATATGTCTGCAGGTAAATCCCGTCAGTCCCTCCAAGTCCTGGTTTCATCTTTAATATGAGGATGAACATAATGGTCTCGCAGGCTTATTGTGAGGCCCTAACAAGACAATGCATGTAAACAGCCCAGCACCACAGAAAGTTAAAGGGATGATAATTCCAGGACAGACACAAGGACACAAACAAACCCCCAAGGAATGTTGGCTGTGACAGCACCAAAAGTAAATCCCGAAGAGATGCTCAGATGAGTTGGGGGAGGGAAAGTGGTGTGAGGCTGCTTATTGCATTAGAATAGTTTCCCATATTTAGAAAATTTCTGAACAGAGGAGGCAAATTATGAGTGTGGTTCAGTGGAGACAAGAGGGAATGGATTTCCCGGCTGAGACTGATAGGACATGCCTTTTCAGCCCTTACCTGGAATTAGAGAATAAAGTACCTATTAGATATCAAGTCTCTTAGAGAAGTGTATCTCAAACTTTAATGTACATACACCTAGGGATCTGGTTAAAATGCAGATTATGACTCAAAGGGCTGCAATTCTGCATTTCTAACAAGCTCCCAGGTTACACAGCTGCTGGTAGTCTGTAATTCACACTCTGAGTAGGGGGAGGAGAAGCCTTCTAGGTGTAAAGACCAGCTTAATGCAAGGGACCCGTGGCACTGGAAAACCTGAAAGAACGTCAGTGTGGCTGGAGCGCAGAGAGTTTGGGGAGAGATGTGAGGTGGAGCTGCAGAGAGCACAGGGTCACGTTTGAGATATCTAGAAAATTAGTATTTACCTTGACAGTGAGAAGACATTGAAGGCTGTTAAGTAGGAAAGGGACATGTACAGATACACTTTTTTTTTGGCTACGTGGGGTCTTTGTTGCTGCGCGCAGGCTTTCTCTAGTTGCAGCGAGCGGGGGGTACTCTTCTTTGTGGTGCGCAGGCTTCTCCTTGCAGTGGCTTCTCGTTGCGGAGCACGGGCTCTAGGCGCACAGGCTTCAGTAGTTGTGGCACGAGGGCTCAGTAGTTGTGGCACACGGGCTTAGTTGCTCCAGCATGTGGGATCTTCCTGGACCAGGGATTGAACCCATGTCCCCTGCATTGGGAGGCAAGGCAAATTCTTAACCACTGTGCCACCAGGGAAGTCCCAGATCTGCATTTTGAAAAGATCACTCTGTCTGCACTATGAACAACAGATGGGGAAAAGGGATGGAAACAAAGCAGATGCAGAACACTGGTTAAGAATTGAGGCTAAAGCAGTCTGTACAACAGGTAGCTTGACTAGTGGTGGTAGAGTTGGAGAGAAGCAGAATATCTGAGAACTATATAGGAAGTAAAACGGACAGGATTTTGTAAAGGATCTGACATGGGGGTAAGGAAGAGGGCACTCCAAGGGCTGTCAACTAAGCATCTGGCCACAATTGGATGATGAGGGTGCCATTCAGTGAGGAAAGAAGCACTAGAAGACAACCAGGGTGGTGGGGGGTTGGGGGGAAACATGAGTTTGGTCTTGGATGTATTGAGTTTGAGATCCCTGTGAGTCATCCAAGGTAAGAGGTCAAATAAGAGGTGGCTTCATGGGTCTGGGGCTCAGGTGGGAACTGGAAATGTAGATCTGGGGATCAGGTTTGTATTGGCTCGTATTGTTTATACCGGGGGTGATCAATGCCATGGGCACAGGTGAGATCCCGAGGTGGAAAGAACAGTGTGAGATGAGGGGAGGACCTAGAACCAAGCCTCTGAAGATCGCAGACACTGAATGACGGCAAGGAGGAGGAGGAGAAGCCTGCAGTAGAGAAAAGAGGAGCAAGAGAAAGAAAACCAGGAGAGTGTGGGACTTAGCAGCCAAGGAAAAAAGTGGTTAGAGGAAGGGGTGGCCAACAGTGCCAAATGCTGTTGAGAAATGATGGAGACTCAGCCAGGGAGGGGGTGGTGAAACCAGACAATGGTCTTGTAGAGGACTAAGGCCAAGGCTGAGTACAGTGCCCAGCCCAGTCCACCATATGCATGCCCCGTGTCATCACTTCCAGTATACCCGTCTGTCTCAGTAAGCTTCTCCAAGGTCGGTCTTGTCCATCCTGTTATCCCCAAAGCCCAGCACAAGGCCAGAACATAGCAGACACTTAATAAATTTTACTGATGAATGAGTGGATGGATGGATGGATGGGTGGGTAGGTGGATGGATGGGTAGATGAGAAGGAAGAACTGGAAACAAAGGAGGAATTGCTGGCATCTGCCTGGGATCTACTATCCTTCAGGGTCTTTTTTTTTTTTTTTTTTTCCTCTTTATACCGCAATGGTCCGCAGACCCAGGGAACGGAGACAGAGCCCCATCCTCTCCCTCCGCTGGGCCCTGGCCCCCCTTCCTCTCTCTGACGAAGAGTCTGGACCGAAGGTTCTGCTGACGTGGGAAGGGGAGGAGAGTCTGGAGGAAGGGGAGGGGAAAGCAGCGCAGAGATCACAGAGACGAAGGAGGCGCCCGCGGCTGCAGAGCAGGGTCTCTCCGGCTTCTGTGTCCGGGCACCGGGCGCGCCACTGGGCCAGAGGGCAGTGCATCCTTTCGGTGCGGGCCGCCAGGGCCCCTGCGGTCGGCAAGCTGGCTCCCCGGGTGGCCACCGGGACCCCCGAGCCCAATGGCGGGGGCGGCAGCAAAATCGACAGCACTGTAGAGATCACCCCCAGCCCCAATGGAGTAAGTGCCCGCGCCCTGGGGGCTACGCCATCATCTCCCAGCACCCCCGCCAAGCGCCCGGCCTTTTCCTTCTGCGCCCCCTCCTCCGCCGCCCGCCTTCCTCCCGCTGGTCCCGGCCTCTTCCCTTACTCTGCGGTTTTCTCCGCTTCACTCTTCTCCTGCCACCACCTCACACACCCCTTACCTCACCCCAACACACAGCAGGTCGGGACCCTCGGAGATGCGGTGCCCACGGAGCAGCTGCAGGGTGAGCGGGAGCGCGAACGCGAGCGGGATGGGGAGGGCGACGCGGGTGGCGACGGGATGGGCAGCAGCCTGTCGCTGGCCGTGCCCCCCGGCCCCCTCAGCTTCGAGGCGCTGCTCGCCCAGGTGGGGGCGCTGGGCGGCGGCCAGCAGCTGCAGCTCGGCCTCTGCTGCCTGCCCGTGCTCTTTGTGGCGCTGGGCATGGCCTCGGACCCCATCTTCACGCTGGCGCCCCCGCTGCATTGCCACTACGGGGCCTTCGCCCCCAACGCCTCTGGCTGGGAGCAGCCCCCCAACGCCAGCGGCGTCAGCGTCGCCAGCGCCGCCCTAGCAGCCAGCGCCGCCAGCCGCATCGCCACCAGTACGGACCCCTCGTGCAGCGGCTTCGCCCCGCCGGACTTCAACCACTGCCTCAAGGACTGGGACTATAACGGCCTCCCCGTGCTCACCACCAACGCCATCGGCCAGGTGAGGCAGCCTGGTGGGCCGCGGGTTTGGGGGCGGGCCGAGAGCGACCAGCGAGGGGCCTCACACCCACTCCTTCCCTCTCACGTCTCTAGTGGGATCTGGTGTGTGACCTGGGCTGGCAGGTGATCCTGGAGCAGATCCTCTTCATCTTGGGCTTTGCCTCTGGCTACCTGTTCCTGGGCTACCCGGCAGACAGGTGAGGGCTGGGCAAGTAGAGAGGAGGGGGTGCTAGGGAGGCTGGCCCAGGCAGCTTGCCTTGGCAAGAGGCTGAAGGGGACTCGGTGGACTCTGCAGTGTTCTCTGGATTTCTTCCGTTCAATGATATGCAGCCCCACCCCTGTCTCAGCTTCACTCCCCATCAAGAGATACTCCTTCCATACCTCTTCCACACAGGGAATAACTCTTCCTTCCTTGCCAATCCCTAGATCTATGGATCAATGGCCTCATCTCAAAAGACAATAGCCCCATCCCTACTGACCAAAACCCCTATATCCACAGATCGAAAGTCCTAACTTCTCCTCTATCATCCCTATCACCACCAAGCACCTCCCTCACCATCATCATGGATTGATAGACTCATCCTTGCTAACAGCCCTATCCACCTGGACTGTTAACTCCATCTCAAAGGCCTCATTCCTAAAGCTCATTATGTTAATTTCTAAATATCAACAGCTCCATTCACACTGACCAATAGCTCAACTCTATAAACAAATGACTACCCTCATGGGGGTCAATAGTTCAACCCCCATGGATCAGTGACCACAATAGCACCCCTCCCCCAAGACCAACAGCCCCATCCTCATGGATCTTCAGTGCTCTCAGGTCCTCTCAGATCAAAAGCCCCATTTCCAGGAATCAGTGGCCTCATCTCAAAGATCAACAACCCATCCCCACCAACCAATAGCTCTTCCCAGGGGTCAAAACTCCCATCTCCTCTGATCCTCGACACCATCTCCACTGACCATCCCTGTGGATTATTAAACTCATCTCCACTGGTCTACAGTCTCATCCAAATGGATTTATAGTTCAACTCCCATGGATCAAAGGCAACCCAACATTGAATAATCCAGTTCCCTAAAATCAATGCCTATCCTCACTGCCCAACAGTCACACACCCCTGTGGGCAAATGATCCTAAACCCATAGGTCAATAGCCCCTCCTTATGCATCAGTGGCCTCAGACCCACAGACTAGTAGCATCATTCCTGTGGAATAATAACCTCATCCTCAAAGACCAATAATTCAGTCTCCTAAATTCAGTAACCTTAGCCAATAAGCTTAGCCCCATGGAAAAATGGCTCCACCCTACTGGGTCAGTAGCTTCACCCTCAGGCTATCGGTGCCCCCTTCCCAATGACCATTGACCCCAGTCTACATCCCCAAAGATCAGTGGTCTTATCCCCCAAAGTCAATAGCCCAACTCAGTAGCCCTGTCCTCACTGACTTATAGTCAGTGACCATCATCATTGACCAATTGTCTCATCTCCTCTGGTCTGTGACCCCATCCTTACTGATTATTCCTATGGATTAATAGATTCATCCCTACTGGCCAACTGTCGCATCCACATGGACTGAGATCCCTATCCCATGAATCAATAGCTCCATCCTCAAAGATCAACGGTCAAATCTTCAAAGATTAGTGATCATCCCTGCTGATCGATGGTACTATCCCATAGATTAAGAGCTCCATTCCCATGGATCAATGGCTCCATCTTCTGGTCAGTGGCCCCATCCCCACTGACCACCCCTATGGATTAGTAGACCCATGCCCCAACCCCACGGAAAAATGGCCTCATCCCCCAAAATCAATTACTCAGTCCCCTAAGATCAAGAGCTCCACTTTCACTGACCAATATTATCCCCATGGACAAGTGGCCAATGGCCTACCTCCATAGATCAATAGCTCCAACCCCATATATCAATGACCCCATCTCCTCTGACCAGTCTGAGCAAGACAAGCTCCATCCCCACTGACCAATAGCTCTCTGCCCAAGGACCAGTGGTTCCAAGTCCCCTAAGCAATATCCCATCCATTCTGATGGTTGGTCTCACTTCCATGAAGAAATGCCCTTATCTCTGACCAGTAGCCCCATCCCAAGAGTCAATGGTCCTACCCCCACAGAACCATAGCCTCGCCCCAGTGCCCAGTAGCCAACCATGGTCCCCATCCTCTCCCATCTTCTCTAGCCTCACTCCAGGGCCTCATCCTCATACCTCCAGCTTTGAAGTGGGCAGCTGGGCCCCACCCAGCAACTCCTCCCCCAGGGAGTCTGGGTGATCAGAGGCTCTCCCTACTTTCCAGGTTTGGCCGTCGTGGGATTGTGTTGCTGACCTTGGGACTGGTGGGCCCCTGTGGAGTGGGAGGGGCTGCTGCAGGCTCCTCCACAGGTGTCATGGCACTCCGATTCCTCCTGGGCTTTCTGCTTGCCGGCGTTGACCTTGGTGTCTACCTGATGCGTGAGTGGCATCCCCCCAGAGCTCCTTCCCTAGGGACTCATGCCTGCCTGTCTGTATCCCCAGGCCATTCCTACTGCTCCCTAAGATCCCCTCAGTCCCTTCTTCAGCCCCAGATTTCAGCTGTCCGGAATCTCAGCTGTCTTTCTGCCCAGGCCTTTGAAGGATCCAGGGGTCTTCCTTCTCTCCACACCCCTCTCTTCCCATGATCTTTAAGGCTTTCCTTGCTCTGGACTTACTGCTGTCAGGGAATGAGCCTTATTTTAAAAATGAAATCCTGAGTAGCTGTATGACCTTGAACAAGGGTTAATGTGAAAGTCAAATAAGAGGTCTGGTGTGAAAGGGCCCATAATTTGGGAATGCTGAAAACCCACCAGGGACTCTGACCCTCGAGCCCTCCCAGGTTTGAGTGGGAGAGGAGAGAGAACTGAACAACTCTCCACTCTTTGCCTTAGCGGTTGGCCTGTGGGAGGCGATGGCTGCAGCCTCCACTCAGGGGCTGACCTTGCTCTCTGTCCTCCTCCCTCCCTCTCCCCTCTTCTCTCCCTCGCCTCCTTCCTCCCTGGCCTCTCTTCCCTGTCCCTGCTGTATCTCCAGGCCTGGAGCTGTGCGACCCAACCCAGAGGCTTCGGGTGGCCCTGGCAGGGGAGTTGGTGGGGGTAGGGGGGCACTTCCTGTTCCTGGGCCTGGCCCTTGTCTCTAAGGACTGGCGATTTCTGCAGCGAATGATCACCGCTCCCTGCATCCTCTTCCTGTTTTATGGGTCAGTATCACCCTCCACCTGTTGTCTGGCCGTTCCCATCTCTACCTCCAGCCTAGCTCTAGCCTGGAGACCCCTCCTCTTCTCCATTGCCCCTTGTCCAGGCCTGCTCCAGCCCCAGCCCCTCAGAGGTGGGAGTTTTCCATCCCTGGGTCAGGATTCAGGAGGCCTCACAGTGTACCCCCCACCCCACCCCCAGCTGGCCTGGTCTGTTTCTGGAGTCTGCACGGTGGCTGATAGTGAAGCGACAGATTGAGGAGGCCCAGTCTGTGCTGAGGATACTGGCTGAGCGGAACCGGCCCCACGGGCAGATGCTGGGAGAGGAGGCCCAGGAGGCCCTGCAGGGTAAGAGACAGGGGTCCCTACAGGTGATACCTCAGTGTGCACACATGATGGTGCCCTCTGTTGTAGCTGTACCACCTTCTCCCAGGGTCCCTACCACCCATGTGGGAGGACCCTGGGTTCTCAGCTGTTCCTTCTAACAGACAGCTCCTCTCTGTCTCCCAAGACCTGGAGAACACCTGCCCTCTCCCTGCAACATCCTCCTTTTCCTTCGCTTCCCTCCTCAACTACCGCAACATCTGGAAAAATCTACTTATCCTGGGATTCACCAAGTGAGCCTGGGTGTCTGAGCCAAGGGCCAGGCCAGTAGCTGGGATGGGGGCTGGCCGGGTGGGGAAAGCCTGAGGACCCCTACAGAGGCCAGCCAGGGCTGTGAAAGGCTGCAGATGGAGATTCAGACACCTTTCTTCGCCTCCCCACCCTGTCTCACAGCTTTATTGCCCACGCCATTCGTCACTGCTACCAGCCTGTGGGAGGAGGAGGGAGCCCATCGGACTTCTACCTGTGCTCCTTGCTGGCCAGCGGCACAGCTGCCCTGGCCTGTGTCTTCCTGGGGGTCACCGTGGACCGATTTGGCCGCCGGGGCATCCTGCTTCTCTCGATGACCCTCACTGGCATTGCGTCCCTGGTCCTGCTGGGCCTGTGGGATTGTGAGCATCCTCCCTTCCCCACGGTTTGGGCTCAGCAAAGGAACCCCAGCAGAGGTGCCTCAGACGGGCTCAGCCACTGCTTCTGGCACAGGCCTCCCAAAACCAGACCAGACCCTGCCCAGATCTTCCACAATTCTCCCCCTGGCCGCACAGTCCTGTCTGTTCTCTCAACCGATGAGTGAATGCCCAGACCCGCCCGGCTAGGGATCAGAGGGGATGATGGCAGGGACTAGGCCAAGCATGACCTCCCCACCTCTGTTCACACGCTCCATCTCTTGCTCCTCCAGATCTGAACGAGGCTGCCATCACCACCTTCTCCGTCCTTGGCCTCTTCTCCTCCCAAGCTGCTGGCATCCTCAGCACACTCCTTGCTGCTGAAGTCATCCCTACCACTGTCCGGTGAGAGCAGGGGTGCTGCCAGGGGAGTCTCCAGCTGAGGACAGGGCCTGAGGGATGAAAAAGGGGAGGCTGCTGGAGAAGAGCTGGGGTGAGGCCCACAGCTACAGGCTCAGTGCCTTGTCTGTCTCTCCCAGGGGCCGAGGCCTGGGCCTGATCATGGCACTGGGGGCACTTGGCGGGCTGAGTGGCCCAGCCCAGCGCCTCCACATGGGCCACGGAGCTTTCCTGCAGCACGTGGTGCTGGCGGCCTGTGCTCTCCTCTGCATCCTCAGCATCATGCTTCTGCCGGAGACCAAACGCAAGCTCCTGCCCGAGGTGCTCCGGGATGGGGAGCTGTGCCGCCGGCCCTCCCTGCTGCGGCAGCCACCCCCTAACCGCTGTGACCACGTTCCACTGCTTGCCACCCCCAACCCTGCCCTCTGAGCGACCTTCGAGCACCCTGGCAGGAGGCTGGCCCATACAGAAAGGTGGCACAAGGCCCTGGCAAGGAGAGCGGGAGGACTGAATGAGGAAGGCAGGGCTGCCCTGAAGCCTCAGAGGCATCTCACGCCAGTCATCATGGAGAGCTCAGAGGGCTGCCCTCAACCCCATCTCCTCCTTGCTGCTTTGTGTTCACTTCCTTGGCAAGAGTCAGGGGACAGGGAGGGAGCTCCACACTGTATCCACCAGGTCTGGGCTCCATCCTATGCCCAAAGACATCCTCCCAGACCTCATTCTTTCTTGCTCTATCATTCTGTTTCAATAAAGACATTTTGAATAAATGAGCATACCATAGCCTGGACTTCCCTCCCTTCTGTTGTCCTTCTCACTGTCTCTTGGGGGAAGGTTTCTCTCAGTGGAACCCAAACCAGTAAAAATCTCCCTCCCCCTCCCTGCACCTGCCCCCTCTTCTCACTCCCCCACCATGTTAACTTACAGACAACTACCACCACCCCTTACTCACTGCTTGCTATGCTGCTAGGACTGGGCTAGGCACTTTACAAACTTCATTTAATCATTTAAGCCTTACAACATTGCAAGGTAGGTGTTTGGATCAATTAAAGCTTCTTGTTTTTGCAAGCAATAATAACTGACTGACTCTAATGAACTTAAACACAAAGGCAATTTATTAAAGGGATCTGGTGGGGCAGGTTGTGGTGTGGAGCTCACAGAGCAGAAGGAAAAGCAGAACTAGTCATAAAAGGCCAGGAGCCAGAAAAGGCAAGAGAGCAAGTGACTGGCTAGCTTGTGTATCACCCCACCCCACCCCTATTACTGACAACTGGGGAGGGGAAAGCAGTACCTGAGTGCTGCTGGCAGAAGTAGGACTGGAGTTGTGCAGGTGAACACAATGGATGCCCATGACAGTATTCTTCTTCTTTTACAGATGAGGAAACTGACACTCAGAGACTCAGTAACTTGCCCAAGGTTACAAAGTTAACGAGTGCCAGCTGGGATATAACTGGATCCTGGAGCTGGAGCTCTCTAGGGATGCACACCGTGGCCAGCTTCCCAACTCCTTCCAATCTTTGCCTGCGACCCTTGGAAGTGAGGAGTGAGTCTCTAGGCCCCCCTGGGAGGGGGCTGTAGGAGACTAGGCCTTCCACCTCAGTGCCAGGGCCTGCCTTTGACTAGCCCTGGCCTGGCTTTGGGCAAGTCTCTTAACCTCCAGCTTCCTTCAAGGGTTGCTATGAGGATTAAACAAGATAGTACATTGTAAGTGCCTCTTAAATTATCCCACTAGATGGTAAGCCCCTTGAGGACAGGAACTTTGTCTTACGCAACTTTGAAACACCAACATGTGACCCACGATAGGTGTTCAAAAAGTTGTATTTGTTAATTCTTTAAACAAATGTTTCCTGTGCCGGATTTACAGACCAGTTCCATCCTGGATGTTTAGGGCGTGGGCCATCCTTCAAGGAGCTTAAAATCCATCTAACACTGGGAATATTAATGAGGAGGAAGAGAGACCAGTGGTTTGGAGCATCAAAAGGCTGCCTCCTGAAGGAGGTGAGACTCAGAGAGGCAGAAAGACCTTAGGCAAGGGCCCAGGAGACAGGTACATAGCTCTCAATTCAAAGGACATAGGGAGAGCAAAGGCCTGGAGGTAGGAAAGGGTGAGGAGGTCCTGGAGAGAGGAATTCTTAAGAAAAGCATGTCTTGAGGCCAGCCTCTTCCAGAGAAGGGGGGCCCTGTTACCCACAGATCTCTGCAACACCGGTGTTCCTATCTCCTTCCCCTCTGCCAGTCCATGCCCCAGGCCCAAAGCTCTAGGAACTAAGCCATGCTTCTGGGCTCTTGATAATAATCACTGGAGAACTCATAAGAACCCTTCTCATTTAATCTTCATAGCCCCCTGTAATAGGTATTAGTAGTTTTATCCTATCTAACTACTGAGGAAATGGAAATGAGAGAAATGGAAGGAACTGCCATGAAGAGGCAGAGCGAGGACTTAAACCCAGGCCTTCTGCATCACACATTCTGTAGAACAGTGTCTGTGTGGTCCAAACTGACTCCAATGTTGACTTTTTAGCTTTGGGTTGCCAATGATAACACTCATTGAGAGATCATACTCATTGCTGTCTCCAGAGTTTCTGTAAGAACCAACAGGATGGTAGATAAGTACTTTTTGGAAGAGCCCAGGTAAAGCCAAGGAGTTACTTATATGCTAATGACACTGTCCAAAGCACACTGTGAGGAACGGTGTCAAAGAGGCATTTCAAAGAACCCATTCTCTGCATACCGCTGGAAAAAGGTCCATGGAAAGAAAATAAAAACACTCAGGAAGCTAGAGCAACTCCTGTAGGAGGGTAGGTGAAACACAGCAAGTCTCTCTGACTTCAACCAAAGAGGTAAAGGCAAAGAGAATGATAGCATACAAGAAGCATCAAGGAAGCACGAAGATACACTCCCTCATCCCCAAGCAATTCCTGGTCTAGGTGGACAGGACCAGCGTGTGTAGCTACAACTGGCATCTTGTCAGTTGCTCTAAAATTCACCAACCACATGATCTCACTGGATCGTCATCAACAACCCCATGAAAAATGGTTATTATTTCTTAGGCTTTTACAGATGGGGAGACTGAGGTTTGGAGAGGTAACTTTTGAGGTGACTGGTAATTAGAGTAGCCAGATCTTGACAACTGAGAGCCTGCAATCTTCTTACCGCATACCAGATAGAAAATAATTCTAAACACCATGAAAGAAAGTATTACTTATCCTGTAATATTAAGTTTAGAAGGTACCCCAGGAACTTGGAGATCATTTACGGGCAAACAAGGAAATGACTACTTTCCTTGGAGAGGTTGTACTGACGAAGCATGAACAGTTCTTAGAAATGTTTTAGTTGGATTCACAAGTAAAAGCCATTATGGATTATTGAGGAGAAAATTAAAAGGATATACGGGGTACATTTTTAACCTAAAAAATGTTACATGAAGTGATATGAAAGCCACTCCCATTCCTCATTCAGTCAACCTAGCCCGGCTACCGTGCAACCGATTTTTACTGATTATCCACTACTGTCTTGTGCTGCCTCAGGTCTGGGGGACATGGTCCTTGCCTGCAAGAGCTCAGAACACTGGGAGATAAATAATTACAATCCTATATAGAAAATGCAGAAAAATATAAAAAGTGCTGTAGCAGCTCTAAGGAGGACAGGATATACTCTATTGGAGGCAGTCAAGGAAAGATTCTCAGATATTTGGATTGGACCCTACAGGGTAAGTCTTGAGTTTGCCAGGGACAGAAAGGAAGAAGAAACAGTGCAAAGCCTAGAGACACGACAGAACATGGTATACATGGAGAAGAGCAGTGTTTACCTTAAACTTCCACGGAATAAAAGGCAGCTATGAAAACCCACAGCTAACATCATATTTATCAGTGAAAGTCTGAAAGCTTTACCCCCAAGATCAGGAACAAGACAAAGATGTCTGCACTCATCACTTCTATTCTACATTGTACTGGAGGTTCTAGCCAGGGAAATGAGGCAAGCAAATGAAATACAGGCATACCTCAGAGATACTGAGGGCTCAGTTCCAGACCACTGCAACAAAGCAAGTTACACAAATGTTTTGGTTTCCCAGTGCATATAAAAGTTATGTTTACACTGTACTGTAGTCTATTAAGTGTGCAATAGCATTATATCTATAAAAGACAATGTACATATTTTAATTTAAAAATACTTTATTGCTACAAAATGCTAACCATCATCTTAGCCTTCAGTGAGTCGTAATCTTTTTGTTGGTTTAGGGTTTGAAATATTGTGAGAATTACCGAAATGTGACACAGAGACATGAAGTGAGCAAATGCTGTTGGAAACTGGCACCAAGAGTCTTATTCAATGCAGGGTTGCCACCAACCTTCAATTTGTAAAAAATGTAATCTCTACCAAGTGCAATAAAGCAAAACCCAATACAATGAGATATGCCTGTAAAAAGCACCAAGAATGGAAAAGACAATGTAAAACTATTTTTGCAGGTGACATGACCTTGTATACAGAGAATCCTAAAGAGTCCACCAAAAAGCTATAAGAACTAAATAAGTTCAGCAAGGTTACTTAACTAGTGACTGAATGTGGAGGATACAAGATCAATATACAAAATCAATTGTTTTTTGGCTGCACCACGCAGCTTGCAGGATCTTAGTTCCCTGAGCAGGGATTGAACCAAGGCCCCCGGCAGTGAAACACCAAATCCTAACCACTGGACCACCAAGGAATTCCCAAAATCAGCTGTATTTTTATACAACTGCAATGAACAATTTGAAAATGAAATTAAGAATTCCATTTAAAATAGCAAAACCTCAAATACTTAGGAATAAATTTAATAAAAGTGCAAGACCTGTACACTGAAAACTACAAAACGTTGTTTAAAGAAATTAAAGATCTAAATAAATGGAAAGACATACTGTGTTCATAGATTGGAAGATTTAATATTGTTAAGATGCAATCTTCTATAAACTGATCTACAGATTCAGTGTAATCCCTGTTAAAATCTTTGCCATCTTTTTTGCAGAAATTGACAAGCTGATTCTAAAATTCATATGGAAATGTCAAAGACCCAGAATAGCTAAGCAATCTTGGGAAAAAAGCAAAATTGGAAGACTCACACTTTCCACTTTCAAAACTTATTACAAAACTACAGTAATGAAAACTGTACTACTGGCATAAGGATGGACACATAGATTGATAGAACAGCATCGAGAGTCCAGAAATAAACCTGTGGACTTACAGTCAACTGATTTCAACAAGGGTGTTAAGGCCATTCAATGGGGAAAGAATAGGCTTTTTAACAAATGGGGTTGGGACAAATGCATTATTTGCATGCAAAAGAATGAAGCTGGACCTCTACCTCACACCATACACAAAATTAATTCAAAATGCATCAAAGACTTAAATATAAGAGCTAAAACTATAAAACTCTTAGGAAAAAACATGGGCATAAACCTTCGTAACTTTTGTGCTTCAAAGGACACTATCAAGAAAGTGAAAACCGGGACTTCCCTGGTGGTGCAGTGGTTAAGAATCCTCCTGCCAATGCAGGGACACAGGTTCGAGCCCTGGCCTGGTAATATCCCACAGGTCACAGAGCAACTAAGCCTGTGCACCACAACTACTGAGCCTGCCCTCTAGAGCCCGCAAGCCACAGCTACTGAGCCCACATGCCACAACTACTGAAGTCTGTGTGCCTAGAGCCCATGCTCCGCAACGAGAAGCCACCGCAATGAGAAGCCCACTCGCTGCAACTAGAGAAAGCCTGCGTGCAGCAACGAAGACCCAACTCAGCCAAAATTAAATAAATGAAAGTGAAAACCTACAAAATGGGAGAAAATATATTTGGAAATCATATATATCTGATAAAGGTCTAGTATTCAGAATACATCAAGAACTCTTGCAACTCAACAATAAAGACAAATAACCCAGTTAAAAAGTGGGCAAAGGATCTGCTAGACATTTCTTCAGAGAATATGTACAAAGGGCCAGTAAGCACATGAAAAGATATACCCCAGAGAAATGAAAAGGTATGGTCACACAGAAACTTGTACACAGATGTTTGTAGCACACTATTCCTAATAGTCAAAAAATGGTACTATCACAAATATCCACCAACTGATGACTGGATAAACAAAATGTGGTATATCTATACAGCTGATCCTTGAACTTGGGGGTTAGGAGCGTTGACCCTCTATGCAGTTCGAAATCCTCAAAAACTTTACAGTCTACCCTCCATGTCATAGTTCTGCATCCATGGGTTCAACCAACAATGGACCAGGTAGCACTATAGTACGTATTTACTGAAAACACCCCACGTTTAAGTGGGCCCATGCAGTTCAAACCCATGTTGTTCAAGGGTCAACTGTACAATGAAATATTATTCAGCCATAAAAAGGAATGAAGTACTGATAAACGCTACAACGTGGATCAATCTTGAAAACATGCTAAATGAAAGAAGCCAGACAGAAAAGGCCACATATTGTACGATCTCATTTATATGAAATATTCAGAAAAGGCATACCCATAGATATAGAAAGTATAATTAGTAGTTGCTAGGGACTGCGAGGGGGGGAGAATTGGGAATGCTTGTTAATGGGTACAGGGTTTCTGTTTGCCATGATGAAAACGCTCTAAAATTAGGTAGTGGTGATGGTTACTATATAGGTATGTACATATATATGTATAAATAATATGGTTATTATAAATATATCTACTAAATATCACTGAATTTTAAGTACACTTAAAAGGCAAATTTATGGTATATGAATTATATCTAAAAAAATCCATAGAGCTTTTTGGTGGGATGCAAGTCAGAAATATTGCAAGCTTTCTTCAGCAAATAAAATTAAAGTTCCTTTACTTAGTGACCCCTTTTTCTGTAACAAATTCTATCACTTAGAACAGTGCCCAGCACTTGGTAAGGACTCAGTAAATGTCTGTTTGTTGAATGAATGATTGCCATAGGCATAAAGGAGAAAGAGGCATTAGCTGGGTTGACATTTTTAAATTAGATGATTTGAGAAATCAAATCTGCTCATCTAACCATATAAAAGTGAGGAAAGCTATTACATTATTGAAAAAACCCAGCCACCGCTTTTTTCTGTTGCTGGTGTCAGGTTGGGCAAATTCTGAGAAAGCACTGGGCTGTCCTCATTCATTTTGTATCACCCACAGTCCCTCAAAGGATCTCTGACTCAGACTCACTCCAGAGAAATCTTATAGACAGGCTTCCCCAATCTCTCCTCCTCAAGGACACTTCCTTCCCACAGAATCCGAATGAGACCAGACTCATTGCTGTCCCTTGATTAAGAGAGAGCTTATTAGGAATGACTGACAGAAAAGTAACCAATCTTTCTCAAAGAAAGCAACTTGCTTTCTAAGCTACTTCCTCTAAAATCACTGAGGATGACACAGGAAAAATGAAGAGACCAGGTAAAGCAGGAAATCTAATTCCTGTTAAGAATAGGAATCAACAGGGACTTCCCTGGTGGTGTAGTGGTTAAGAATCTGCCTGCCAATGCAGGGGTCACAGGTTTGAGCCCTGGTCTGGGAATATCCCACATGTCTCACAGCAACAAAGCCTGTGCACCACAACTACTGAGCCTGCGTGCCACAAATACTGAAGCCCACGCGCCCTAGAGCCCACACGCTGCAACTACTGAAGCCCACATGCCTAGACCCCGTGCTCTGCAACAAGAGAAGCCACCGCAATGAGAAGCCCGTGCACCACAACGAAGAGTAGCCCCTGATCGCCACAACTAGAGAAAGCCCGCGCACAGCAACAAAGACCCAACGCACCCAAAAATAAATAAATAAATAAATTTATTTACTTAAAAAAAGAATAGGAATCAGCAGGCCCGGGATAAAGGGACCCTCCAAAGTGAATTAACACCTTCTGAACACCTAAGTGGCAGGTGCTGTGAGCTATACAAAGGCACAATCCATGCCCTTAAGGGAAAACACGGATGTAATTATTTTAATTATGAAAGCATGAAGTGCCAAATAGAGATAGGAGCAATTTGCCGAGTGCAGGAGTGATTCATCCTGACTAGGAAATCAAAATAAGTTTCCTGGCTGCGTTACTTGGCTTATACACCTTGGCTTCTATCTTATGATTCTGACAGACTAGATGTGATGGGCATAGCAGGCTGGAGGAACAGCATGAGCAATACATGAAAATAAAGTAAAACTCAACTGGAATGCACAGTACATCAGATGTAGGGAAGAATGTGGCAGGAAAAATCAATCTGGATCAAATTGGGAAAAACCTTAGTTCCACACTTGGCAGCATAGGGGCCTTTTTGGAAATACGAAGAGTTTGGAGACAGATTATTGCCAGGAGTCCACTACAATCAAGGTGGGGAGTTGCTCAAGCAGTTAAAGTAGGATAGAGGACAGACAGGATATTGAGAACGGACTGAACACAGAAAATTAAAACAAAGAAGAGTCAAAAAAGCAATTCATCCTCCAAGATCCAACAGGCTACAGGGATTTTTTTAGATAGCCACTTACTGCCACCTGGCGGACAGACAAGACCTTCCCAGCATGAGCAGCATCAAGCCACTTAAGATGTTGCACATTTTTCTAATAAAAAGTTAATACTGAACACTTTATCCAGCCTCTTGCTAATCAGCCTCTAAAGTTTCCGTACTCAGCTTATGAGACACTGTTCTAGTTGAATCTAGTTAGAGAAGACTCCCAAATGCCTAACAAATGACACAATGGGAGGTAGATGATCAAATATTAAATTATGGGATGGTCGATACCTAAAATTTCAGAATACAAAACCATTTGGAAATAAAAAACAAAAAATATTTGGGAGGTTGGCTGAGGCTCCATGGATATGGAGAGCCATTTCTTTAACCTAAGATTATCGAAGAGAGCATCTCGGTCAGAGGCAATCATGAACAAAAATCCTAGGAACAGAAGTGAACATACAGAGGTTTAAATATTTACAAACTGTAAGTAATGGAGGGTCTACAAAAAGGGGTGTGTGTGTGATATAGTACCAAAGGCTTTTAAGACCAATCTAACATTAGAATATAAAATGGAAAATTAGGTCATTAACACAACCAAGTAACTCAACTACTAAACTTAAGGATACTCAAACAACGAAAGCCACTTGTCCTAATTAATGGAACAATCCAAAATAAGTTAGCTAGGACTTCCCTGCTGCAGTGGTTAAGAATCTGCCTGCCAACACAGCGGAAAGAGGTTCGAGCCCTGGGTCTGGGAATCCCACATGCTGTGGAGCAACTAAGCCCATGCACCACAACTACTGAAGCCTGCGTGCCTAGAGCCCATGCTCCGCAATTAAGACTAGGCCCCGCTCGCCGCAACTAGAGAAAGCTCACATGCAGCAACAAAGACCCAACGCAGCCATAATTAAAAATAAATTTATAAAAAAACGAAAACAAGTTAGCTGAACGTATTAAGTGGCCACTGAACTACTAAACGTAAGCTTCGCAATTATCTTTAAATGTTAACTTTTATTAATAATTTTTTTAATTTCTGGCTGTGTTGGGTCTTCGTTGCTGCACACAGGCTTTCTCTAGTTGCAGTGAGCGGGGTCTACTGTTCGTTGCGGTGCACAGGCTTCATTGCAGTGGCTTCTCGTTGCAAAGCACGGGCTCTAGGTATGCGGGCTTCAGTAGCTGTGGCACATGGGCTCAGTAGTTGTAGCTCGCGGGTTCCAGAGCGCAGGCTCAGTAGTTGTGGCTCACGGGCTTAGTTGCTCTGGGGCATGTGGGATGTTCCTGGACCAGGGCTTGAAACCGTGTCCATTGCATTGGCAGGCGGATTCTTTTTTTTTTTTTTGCGGTATGAGGGCCTCTCACTGTTGTGGCCTCTCCCGTTGTGGAGCACAGGCTCCAGACGCACAGGCTCAGCGGCCATGGCTCACGGGCCTAGCCACCCCGTGGCATGTGGGATCTCCCCAGACCAGGGCACGAACCCGAGTCCCCTGCCTCGGCAGGTGGACTCTCAACCACTGCGCCACCAGGGAAGCCCCAGCAGGCACATTCTTAACCACTAAGTCACCAGGGAAGCCCTAATTTTTTTTTTTAAATTTATTTTGGCTACATTGGGTCTTCATTGCTGTGCACAGGCTTCTCATTGTGGTGGCCTCTCCCATTGCGGAGCACAGGCTCTAGGAATGCGGGCCTCAGTAACTGCAGCACAGGGGCCCAGGTGCTCCGCGGCACGTGGGATCCTCCAAGACCAGGGCCCGAACCCATGTCCCCCGCATTGGCAGGCAGACTCTCAACCACTGCGTCACCAGGGAAGTCCCCCTAATTATTTTTTTTCCTCGTTTTTTGAGCCTACCTTGGGGTAGAGAAGACAAAAAAGGCTACCCAGACGCCAACATAAGAATCTAGTGCTGTTGATGTGGATAATTCATTTGCACATAAATTTTATCAAGAGGACACACTAAAGTGCTATTAGAGCACTCTAATCTGGCCATTCCTTTATATTCCCAGGCTCATTTAATGTACCTCTCAAATGCCAATCAGGGCTACATGCTTTCCAGAAAACCCCATCAAGCTCAGCTAAACGCACAATGTTCCTGCTAGTTGTACTTCTGACTCCTACTCCTTAGGTGGGAACTTCCCCTCCACAACACCAGCATTTCCAGAAAGGAGAATTAACAGCCATCTGGGATTTAAGAGACAACAGGAAGATAAATAATCCATACACCCAAAAGGCCAAACATTTTTTATTTTCAAAAACAACTTTATTCATGACACATATTAAAAAAAAAACTCCCACCCCCTGGAAATGAGCTAAAAAAATAAACAAAATCCACCTCCCACCTCCCTGTCCCCACTTCCTCCCATTCCCTCCAAACAAAAGGGAAAAAAAGGCAAAGGAAAACAAAACAAAACAAAAAACTGAAAAACAAAAAACACCCCAAAACCCCCCAAAACAAGGTAGTGCATTTCCCCAGGGGAAAGGGGAATTTACACTGGAGCCGCTGGGAGCGGATCGGAGATCTTCCGGCTACAGAAACCTGCAAAGAAAGACACTCAAAACAGAAAAAGAAACACAAAAGGAAACAAAATAGATCACCAGGCAATCTGGAGGGGCAGGGAGCCAGAAAAGAGGGGTGGGGTGGGTGGTAGACCTGGCAGGACAGGAACAGGCAGGAGGGGACTGTGAAAGCTAGGGAGAAGATGGAGGGAAGGTAACAAGCAGAACAGTTTGGTGTCCTTCCAGAGCCCTGGGTAAAAAAAAACCCTCCTACCACCCATGCCCACCTACCCTTGAGCAGCCCGCAAGGGGGCAAAGGGGCACAGGGAAACAGGGGGAGCAGCTTGCGCGGTTGAGACGTGTCCATGGCGAATCCCCAGAGTGAATGAGCAGCCCCCTGCCCCACTCCCTGGGCCTTCCCTTACTCCCCAAAGCAGGTCCCTCCTCAGCAGTTAGTTATGGGATTCTCCCCCCTTCCACAGTATATCTTTTTTTTTTAAAAAATATTTTTTTCCATCAAGGTCATCTTCTGTTTTTCTTTTTTTTTTTTTTTTAAATTCTTTTTTTTTTTCCTTCTTTCCTCTTTTTTTCCTCTCTCTCCTCCTAATACACACTTTTTTTAGTAAGGGGAATACCATGATGTCGCTCTAGCCCGGCCCCTGGAAGAAAGAAGGAGAGTTAGGTGTTAACATGATCACTAAATAGTTCAGCACAAGCCCCTCCCCGTGGGCCCTCGCCCCAGTTATTGAGAAGGGAAGAGGGGAAAGAAGTTTCCCAAGTCCTAAAACTGACCCCCACAATCCCAGAAATAGTGACACACCTGGCAAATGGGAGTGGGGAATTAACTGTTATTACCTCGCCAAACAGTGGCAATAAAGAAATGCATCTGAGACATAGGGGCAAGAAAAAGGACTCATTGTTTATCCAGATTCCAGTTCTCCACAGCTCTTAAAAGCGAGGCTCTCACCAACAGATCCTCCCTAACTCCTGGGAGCTGACAGGTAAATCTTATGAAAAGCCAAGGTCTATATGCCTAAACTGTCTATTTAAATGTAAAGAAACGGAAGTAAAGTGAAGCAACAACATGGGTGCCACACTAGGCCCAGCAAGAAAGTTGCAAAAGACTGGCTAAAGAGTAAATATCTCGATATCCTCCCACATGGCTGTTGAGGAGGATCAACTAGCCTCTGGTTTTCTTCCAAGGGAGGTTCAAACTTCAGCCCCTCCCTAACTCTGAGCAAAGTAGCAAAGGTCCAAACAGTGCTTTCACTGCTCTGAGGCCCTGTTCTTCCTGGGAGTTCTGTGTAAACACCTTCACTGCCATCAACTCTCAAGGAAAAAAAGGCTGGGTGGAGAAGCATCTCTCAGAACAGGGTGGAGAGATCCAGCCCTTATCACCAATTCCTGCTCCAGAAAAAGATGAGACTGGCCTCCTGGCCTGCAACTACCTTCCTCACCCTGCACAGGCAGGAGACCAAGTCCCCAGAACCAAGGGGAGGGTAAAGGAGGGAGGTTCCTCAGATGAGGAGAGAAGGAAGCATACAGGGCTCATGGGAGGCGGGGGAGAGGAGCAGCCCATCTATCCTGACCTGTAGACGCGACCCCGGGGCCTGCTGTTAAAACCACTGTAGAATCGAGAACGGGAACTGTTGTAGTTGGTGGTCCGGGCACGGTATCGGGCTCTCGGGAAACCCCGGTCTGTTGTGCTGATGCCTGGTCTGTTGGTTCGTTTTGGGATCACCTGAGAATGACACGTACAACACAATGCCTTAGAGCCAAGCTGGAGAACTTACAGAACCAGAACAGCAAAGGGCACAGGGCTTACCTTGATTTGTCTTCCTCTAAATAGGGACTCATCTAAGGCCAAAGAAGTCCTCACTGACTCTTTGTCTGAGAACTCTATATATGCAAACCTGAAAAGGGTAATTGCCACTTTATCTGAGGATACAAATAGCAGCTCACAGGTCAAATCCAACTTACAGGCATGCTTTGTTTGAGTACAGTGTGTTCATATTTTTAATTATTTGTCAAAAAAATTCTTAATGGAAGATTTTAATCAAAATTTGCAGCTACTCTTGGAAAATTATAAGATAGGATACAGAGGGCCTGGTTTTCCGCAAGGCAGAAAACGGTGGGGGCCATGCAGAAGGCGCCCCCCCTTATAGTTCATGATCCCCCCCCACACCCAGCCCCCATCTCTGTTATCTGTTGGGCCCCTGAAGGCAATTTTATGTGCAATCCTTGATATGTATCAACATTAACACCTATCTTAAAAGACAGACTACTTACTTTAACATCTAGGTAGCTTACTGCTCAATATAAAATATAATTTATTTATTTTTTAACTGTGACTAAAACGACCTCAACTTCCCCACTTACCCTTTGGGATGGCCACTAAATTTGTCACATAGTATAGTAACACGGTTGACTGAACCACAGCCATGAAAGTGTGCTTCCAGCTCTTCTGCTGTTGCACCATAGTCCACCTGTGGGGGGGGTACATTTCACAGGTAACAGGGCAAACTCCCATCTCCACAGGTACTCTGCCTAGCCTCTGCGCTGGGCCATCCATACACACCAAAGCACACCAATATCTAGCTCTCTAAGGAACTAACCTCTTTTCCTTCCAACCCCAGAGCCTCTGCTAATCACCATTACCTTTCACCTCATTCCAACCCTCCCTCCACCCCTTAAATCCACCACCTACCCTGGAAATGGTTCCTTTCAAGACTCCTAATAAATAATCCCCCAAACTAAGAGATTTCCCCAACCCTAGTCAAGGCTCTGGTACATACATTGCCAACATAGATGGAACGGGCATCAGCCTCCATCTTCTCCTCAATGGACATGATCACTGGGCCAGCTTTGAAGAAAAAAGGATCAGGAAAAAAACGCTTGTTTTCTACTTGGCCAATCTATGCACCACTACCACCACCACAAGCAGCAGCAAAGGTAAAGATTTTGGTCTGTTCTGTTCCCTGCTGTACCCATTACCTAGAAAAGTCTAGCATGCAATAGGTGCTCACCAAATACTTGAAAAATTAAGGAATAGATTAATACAGTCTTAAAAATCAAAGAAAACAATACAGGGATTCCCTCCTGCCCCCAAATCAAGTACCTATTGAGTAGCTTCGGTTAAAATGATTTGAAAAGTGAACAAAATTAAGTCGGCTGAGGCTGGACATTTCTAGATTAGAGGAGAAGCCCCCTGAAGCTGAGCAGTTTATCTTAGAACTCCTAACTAAAGGTCTCCAACTGAAAGAAAAACTATTGGACTTGAAGGTCAAATACCAGCTGGCAACCTCCAAAAAGGGTAGTGGAAGACTAAGAACAAAGAGCAACACATTTGTAACAGGGACAAAGGGAGGCACAAGACTACCATCACCAAAACATAGGCCCCGTCTCACAAAGGTCAGAAAAACACACAATGGACTATGACTGCAGCAACTGCCCAGTAATTGCTCAGACAAGCAGCTCCAAGGTTCCGAGCATCTAATTCCATATAAACCGTGCTCCGAGAACCCTTCCAATCTCAGGACCCGGGTTCCGCGTGCAACCGCCAGTTACTCACCATTGCCTGGAGGTGGACTCATATTCATCTGCTTCTCTACCTCGTTCTGTAGCTCTTTTAGCTTCTCAGCTTCTTCCTCCATCTCCCTGACTCGAGCTTTGATCGCTTCCAGCTCCTACAATGAGTGGGGAGGGTATGGAGAACAGCTTAAGAGGAACCAACGCAGGGGCTCTACCCTGCTCTCCTTCCGCGCGCGGCCCCAGCCATGCTCGGCCATTTCTCTCGCCCGACGCGAGGGTCGTAATGAAAAGAAAACCAAGCTACCTTCTCTAGAACAACACTAGGCACCCATGACGCCCGAATCAACCCGGCTGGGCCCCTTCTGGCGGTCGAGGCTGCCTCCCCAGCCCGGCCCCAGCCACGTTATTCCCCGCCCACCCCCATCCCCCGCCCGCCTCCCGCTCGCCTGAGCTCTGGGCCTCCCGTGACACGGCCGGCCGGCCTGCTCGCTCGCCCTCCTTCCCTCACCGGGTCCTCAATGGCGCCGTCCCCCGGGTCACCCTCGACCAGTCCCGGCTCCTCCTCCTCCTCCTGGCTGCCGGGGGCTCCCGAGCCAGGCCCAGGGCCCGGAGCTCCCGGGGGGGGCACGGGGCCGGGGCGGCTCCTCTTCGGGCTCGGGCTCCGGCTCGGGCTCCAGCAGCAACTCCTCAGGCTCCAGTTCCTCAGACTCCAAGCCGTTCCCGTAGTCCCCTGCGCCCCCCGGGGCCCCCTCCCCGGCCTCCCCACCGGCCCCGGGCACAAGATGGCGCCGCCGCCCCGGCCCGGAGCCCCGACCGCCCGCAGCCCCCGCTGCTGCTGCCGCCGCCGCCGCCGCCGCCATCGCCGCTCAGACTGGGGCCAGCCGCCCAGCGATTGGAGAGCTGCGCCGGCCACGCCGAGGATTCATTAGTCAAGCAGCCTGCCCGTCACCACGAGCTAGGACTCCATTGGGGAATATTACTAGGCAATCAAATAAGACCCCATCCCTAAGGCGGGGGATTGCGCCAAATCCTTAAATCCCGGTAGGAGAAATCGGTCTGTCAATCAACACTCGTCCCACCTCCTCTCAAGTCCTTAGGTAACAATACCGCCTAGCTGTGACGACATTCCTGCTTCTCCCCCGCCTAAGGGCGGGTCCGCGAAGTATGACGGTCGGTGATTGGCCGCTGGCAAGGCGAGTGGAAAGGACCAATCTTCCGATCGCTTCGCCGAAGTGGCCCAACCTCAGATGCCGATTGGCTCGCGAGATTCGAAGGGCTGACACCCGTTTCGTGACAGGTGAACCTTGCCCCCGAACGGACTGCCGGGCTCCCAGTGAAAGCCGAGGTCACATGACTGGTCTTTAGGAGGCGGCCATCTTGATGCTGCTGGTTGCCAACTAGTGAGTTCTTGGAAGGCAGAGTCCGGAAATACTGCGGCGGTTTCTGGAAACTGGTCTTCTACCAGGAATGCACCAGTAGATGGGATGTTGCTGGAAATGGAGGGTTCTGAATGGCGCTCTCTGGGAAGGAGCTTATCTTTCCCACCCAGGTTACTGGCACCACCATCCACCAGGTCTCCCCAAACCAGAAAGCAGGGAGGAATCCTCACTCCAGTACTAGTCATGAGCCGTGTATGTGCTGTCTTCCTGCACAGGCATACTTTCCAAGCATTCTGCTCATGCCCCAGTTTCATTTTTTCTTTTGCTTGGACTGTTTGCTGCAGCCGCTTAATGGGTCAGCTTCCAGTGGGTCACCACTCCAATCCACACTGGCCAGGTTAACTCTCAGAACTCCTTACTGAGGTCTTGGAGACCTCCAGACCAGGCTACTAAGTGCATGTTGTTTCCACACTCTTCATTCCAGTGGGTGTATCTGCACCCAGGTCTGTGCCTCTGTACATGCAGTCCTTCTTCAGCCAGACCACTGCAAACCCTATCATCACCTCCTCTGTGAAGCCTTCCACTAACTGGCCTCCCCTCTTCTCCCATGACAAGCGGGCCTACCTCCACTGTGCACTTAATCATTTTGTGCTTCCTTTCCTAACTAGAGCTTGTGAGAGCTTGGAGATGAGAGGCTGGATTCTATCTACATTTGCATCTCCACGGTGGAGCAATATGCCTAGCACATAGTAAGTATCCAAATAAATGTTTGTTGACCAAAGGATACATAGACTGGGGATCTGGGTGCCACCCTTCATCTACAGCGCTTTCCCAGACCCTCCTTCAGACCCCAGAGGAATTCCACCTCATCGTTGCACTCTGAGGTACCAATGAGACCTAGCCCTGGAAAGCAGGGTTGCCATAGTTTAGTGGTGATCCTACACATTTATTAAAAAGGAAGGAACGGCAGTGCTAAGTTTGCAAGAGGGATAGCTGCAGCCAGACCAAGCTATGGTTTGAGAGCCAGATTCACATGAGCCCAACCAAATAGTTACTCAAACAACCTGGAGAGGATGTACATGACTTGGTAGAGGGATTTGAACAAGAGGAGATTCCTACTAGCAAACCAAAAGTCAAAAGCTTCACAGTATACCCCACTCTTCCCCTCACCCTCATTTTTTCACACAAATCCTTACCTCAGGAACAGGAGAACTTGGAGCAGAGTCACAGTTGCTTAAAATTTCACTGAAAATTACTTCATCAGCCATCTCAGCTTCAGTGGTCTGGGAGAACTAAGTTGAGCACCGCAGACAAGCTCTAAAAGATTGTGAGTTTGCTGGAAGAAAAATCTTTTCTACTGATTTTAACCAAATCAAGACTTGGATGTTTATTGATACCTAATTTAAACTAAGAAAGCCAGTTAAGGGAAATGTGATTTTTAAAATAATGCCTTTGAACCACAGTTTTGTTGAGCACTGGATTTTGTAACAGGCTGCATCCTGGACTCCTTGTTATGTTATCTCATTGAACTCTCATAACATTATGAAACAAATAGTCCCCAAACCATAACCTTTTTTAGGGATGAGGAAAGAATGAAGTAACTCCCCCAAGTCATAACTAATTAGAAGTGAGCAGGGAATCCAAAACCAGATTTCAAAGCTCAGATCAAAATTTCTGTAAGGTCTGTTTTAATACACAAAGATAACATTACGTACAATGCTGAAGCTGGAAAAAGACTAAATTCCAATAAGAGATAAATGTTTAGGCAAACTATAATTACATCACAAGATTATTATGCACCTATTTTTATTTTTTTATGCACCTATTTCTTTTACAAAAAGGTTTACACGTAGTGTGTGATAACTTATAAAAATAATTTTTGTTAGGCCAAAGAAGTAGGATGTAAAATTGTATATAAAGTATGATTAAAATTATGTATATCTGATTTTTTAAAAAAACAACTTGGGCATTGGAGAAAAAAAGGAATAAGAACCAGTACAATCTGTTCTTTGGCAATATGCAACAAAAGTTTTTAAAATGTTGAGGTTCTTAACACAGTAATTGTATTTCTTATCATTTGTTCTAAAGAAATAATCTAAAACCTAGGTAAACATCTGAGAATAAAGGTGTTCTTCAAAGTGAAAAAAAATGTAAACAACTTGATTGTCCAAGTGGGCACTTTTCAGGAAAATTGTTATACACACATATATGTAATTTTATATAGTCATTATGTCTTCAAAACATTTTTAATGACAAGGAAAATGCTTGCAATATAATGGTAAGCAGAATTGCAATGTACAAAATTGTATATACAAAAAAAAATTGTATATACAGTATGATCATAAAATATAAGCACAAACAACTGATGGAAAAAAAATATACCAAAATGTTAATAGTGATTCTCTCTGGGCAGTAGGCTTATTATGATTGATCTTCTTTATAATTTTCTATATTCTATGATTTTTCCCACAATATTGTATATTATTTTTATTTAAAATTAAAAAAAACACTTGGGCATTGGAGAGTGCCCAGCTTCCAAACTTACTCTAATAAGCATGATTACTTTTACAAACACATTTTAAAAAGATATTTGAATGGTGATCTGTAATATAGTTCCCTATTAGACTGAAAGTGTAAAAGGCAGGGACACCTTCTTAATTATATTTGTATTGCCATTGGCTATCACTGTGTGCTCAATAAATGTTAACTGAATGAATGATCTTCTGTAATAAATTTATATCCTGCCTGTTGTTGATGCATAGACAACATCAAAGAGATAAGTTTTCCTCTGAGAATGAATTTTTTTTTTAATTGGTATGTAATGATGTAAGATTCACACATTATAAGTATACTTTTCCTTCAGTAATAATCTATCAATAGAGGGCCATGGAGTTCCGGAAAAACTGAAACTCAGTGATGTTTTGCCCTAGAAGAAGGAAAAGTGTGTTAACAAAAGTGAATGATCTGTTGAGTTGAGAAAAGGAGAATTAAATCAGTAAAAATGGATGAGGGCATGTCCAGTTCTGTCCAGAAGGGAAAAGTTTTCTCACTAAACATATAAATACTTGGCTTCCTAGTAGTTTCATCCCCATTTTTAACTCCTGCTTTGAAAATTTTACATTTACTGGCTGCAATAATTCCCTCTAATCTAGAAGTACATTGTTTACTATGGTAGCCGCTCGTCACACGTGGCTACTGAGCCCTTGAAATGTGAATGGTGCTGAATTGAGATGCGCTGGAAGTGTCAGATATACACTGAATTTCAAAGACTCAGGATGAGAAAGATACTTATGTAAAATAACTTAATAATTGTTCAGTATTAATTACAGATTGAAATTATAGTAGTCTTTATATACTAGGTTTAAAAAAATACTATTAAAATTAGTTTTACCTGTTTCTTTTTGGTTTTTTTAATGAGGCTACTAAAAAACGTAAAACTACATATGTGGCTTGCATTATATTTCTTTTTTTTTTTTTTGACTTTTTAAAAATTTTGATTGGAGTATAGTTGCTTTACATGACTTGCACTATATTTCTATTGGACAATGTTGACACAGAACCTTGGAGCCTTGATCATTTACTTACCTCTGTTTTGGAGCCAACTCCAATTACTTTCTAATGCAAAGTCTGGCCCGACCTACCTTAACTCCCTAGGTCCAACCTTGCATGGAAGTGGGGTGGCCATTTAAGTGAGAAGGAGCCTCTCTTGGGCTGCTTAATTTCCATTCTGCTTGGTTAACTTTTAGAAGACTTTGTACCTGAAAAACTTCTTTTTTATATGTTCCTTATAAAAAAAATCCTAAAATACTGATAGCAAAAAGAAAAAATAAAATCACCCATAAAATCCACCACCCAGAGATAATCACTAATGATATTTTGGCATATACCATCCTGAAACTTTCAATACACAAATACATATAGAGGTATATATATGTGTGTGTATATACATATTTTTTTTAGCAAAATGGGATCATACCATATATTGTTTTCTAATCTATTTTTTTTACCTAATAAGATAACAAATATTTTTCCATGTCAATAAAAATATTTTTCCAATTTCATTTTTCATGACTTTACTCAGAAGTTACCTTAGAAATGAGGCCTTCCCCACTCACTCTATTTAACATTGAAACCTATACATACACCTTCCCATCCTACCCTAATGAATTATTTTTCTCCATAGCATTTGGCACCTAACGTGAAATGTTATGTTAATGAACATCGTGAAATTTATTTATGTAGGTAGGTAGTTATTTAGCTTTTGTTTGTTTCCATTACTAGAATGAAAGTAACATGAAAGCAGAAATTTGTGCCTGTTTGTTCACTTCTCTACCTCAGTGCCTAGAATTGTCCTCAGCACACCTAAGACGCTTGAATATTTGCTGAATGAATGAATGAATGAATGAATAAAAAACTAGATAGCATTCCATTATATTATGTTTTCTGGTTGATTTTTAAAATATTGTTAATTTATTTGTATCTCACCTGTATCCACATTTAAGGCAGCTTTTAAAGTTTTCAAAGGATCTGCTCTCAACTAAAAACACAGAATATTTATAATCCATCCATTTGCTAGAAAGTGTAACTAAATGTTGCCCAATTTTTATCAAAAGTATCATTTGGAGAAATAACATTCACAGAGAACTGTCTGAAGAATAAACAATCCATCTGTCCATTTAGATAGTCTGAAATTTAGCCCTATTTTAAACTATGGCATCATAGAGCATATTTGAGCTAAACTGTGACGATCCTGATAGAACAAGCTTAGGACCTGCTGAATCCCCATTTGGTGTTTCTGCAAGAAACGGTAGTGTAAAAAACAACATCATATTTGCTGTCAGGTGTTATAGAGGGTGGTGTCCACTATATCATTCAGTGTCTTCTCAGAAGAGCCACAAAACTTTTTGCCTACCTTGAGGAACTGAAAGGTTTTACAAATCCTAGGAGGGATGTGAATCTCATTGGTTTTCCAATTTTCTTTAGCTGCCAAGAAGCTCAGAGTTGAATTCATAGCCTACCTTTAGTATTTGGGAATACTGCTTATAGAATCCTTTTCTGTGTTCGTTTTCCTTTTTGCTGTCATTTTATTATAATATTTCAATTTTCCCTTTACCCTTACTTTAAAAATCTATATTTTCCTATTGTTTTGTCTTTCGTGTATTATAGTAAGATGCTGCAAATGCTTTTTGGAATTAGGCAAACTATAAACCAGTCAAACTACAGTAGGGATAAATACACTAGCTATCATAGCCTAATGATATTAACTATTAAGAGCATCTAATTCCCTTTTCCCTAGAGCCATGTTCACCAAGCCACTCTCTGATTTTAACATGGCTTGTCCCGTAGATTTTTCTATATAGAGAGAATAGAAATACAACACTGGATTCCTCTAAGCAGTGTATTTCTCACTACAATTTAACACATAAACCCAAATACCATTATATTGCATTGGATTATAGAAAGACTAGAAACTCCCACTTGTGAATTAAAATTAAGATCACTACTCCTGTCAGACATGATTTTGATGTGGTCCTAGACTAGAAGTACAGAGGGATGGGCTGAACAATTCCTGTAGATCCCATCCAGTTTAGCAGTTTGCATTACAATGGCTGAAACCAAATGTCTCGGGAGCAGGAAAGTAAGCAAGGGCTCCATTTTTGCCAGACTTATTTTAAGCCTGAAGTAGGCAGCAGGATATTGAGGAGAAATGCTCATTATCACATACTTCTGATTTAGCAGCTGAACCACAACAGGGGACTTGATTACATCATAAAGATTTTTGGTAGGTTTTGTTTGTTTTGTTTTGGGTTTTGTTGTGGCCATCCCAAAGTAACATATACACACACCCTCTCAATGCTTGGGTTGGCACAGATGGAGTTCTTGGCTTTGGGCATTTGGCTAGGATGGGGGGATGGGAGAACAACTCTGATTTTCTTTTTTCTTTTTTTTTTTGTCTGCATGGCGCAGCTTGTGGGATCTTAGTTCCCTGACCAGGGGTCGAAACCGGGCCCTTGGCAGTGAAAGCGCAGAGTCCTAACCACTAGACCGCTGGGGAATTCCCTCCATTTTTTTTTTTTTTTTAATTTTTTTATCTCAATACTTTCCCAAATCCCTATTAATCTAATTCTTGGCCTTAACAAGGTCATGATGAGATGCTTAGATCAAGAAATGTCCTGACCCCAGGCTATACAGTATAGAAGTCACAAACCCTGCTCAGTCCTTCTCATTAAACTTCTGGGTTTTATTTATTTTTTTTAATACGACCATTACATATTACACAAAAATAAAAGTCAAATGAACTTGGTATTTATAAATTATTAAATAAAAATACAGGAATATATATTTATATTTATAGAGCTTTTTCTTTTCTTCTAAACTAACCAAATCTGTTCTCCCGCCGCTTTATGATTTTAAAAAAGTAAAATAGTGTATGCCCTAGAATAAGTGGGGAGTGGGATTAATAAGTGCAGGACCTAGTTGCCCTACCTCTGCTCCTTCCTTGGCCTAAGCAAAGTCCCTATTTGTCCCTTTGAGCTCTGGAGAGCAAGAAACACCCTCTCCACCTATTTAATCTCTGAAAAATGGCAATAAGATTTATTTCCCTTATTTTAAAAAAAATGAAATGGATTTAAAAATTGGGAGCCATACTCAGCCTTCTTGGCCAAGAGCTAATCCCAAGGAACTATATGGCTCTAGAAGAGAGTCGCTAGTTTTCCCTGACAGAAGAGTCTCTGGGGTTTCCTTTCCCCCTCAAGCTCAGAAGGGCAGGACAGGTCAAAACTGCCCTCTGTGGTCCCATCCAAGCTATGCTTCCGGGAATCCAGACCAAGCCCTTTTACCCTTTCAGAAAACAGCCTCTCCTTCCACCCAGGTGTGAAGGCCTCAGAGCCGGGCTTTTTGGTAACCTGACCACAGTCCCTGCTACCTCTGTTTGCTAAAGGTCCCCAGGAAAGCTACCAGGGCTAGGCGTCCTGTGGTAGAGGGTAGGGGGAAGAGTCTGACCCAAACCTGGGGGAGCACAGGCTCCAATTTGGAGCTGACGGTCTAGTCAGTGGTTTTCCAACTTTGTTTTTCAGCAGCAAACCCCTTAATGCAAATAAAATCTTACCCTGAACCCCGATATGTAAGACAGCTACAGGGGAGCTGTTCTGTTTGAGGGCAAGTCACCTGGCCTGCTCAGTGCCCCCGCCTCATCTCCCCCAAGGACTCCTGAGGCAACCCTAGGAAACTTTGGGGCTCTGCCAAGCAGTTGGAAAACCACTGGCCTAGTTTGTCCTGAGCAAGTCAGAGACCCCCCCCACCCCAACTGCCTGCCACAGACTGGCTCTGAGTGCCTGGTACCAGCATACTCACAACAGACCAAGTGGCCCATGCAGTCCACCACCTCCCCTATAAATACCGTTAAAAAGTGCAGCCCTCTCTCAAAAGCAAAAGTCTGAGCTAAACACCTGAGGCCAATTTTGGTCCCACATTCTTGTGAGTACAACTATGTTGCCACATTCTGGGACCAAGTGAAAATCTCCAAGAGTCAACCATGGTCTAGCTAAGCTGGTCAGTGCTCAGGATCAAGGGCAGGGTTCTAGAGCACTGTGTCAGAAGAAGTCAGCATTGGAGAGCAGCAATTTTAGCACCTAGGAAAGTGCAGCAGTGAGGTCTGGCTCAGGGCATACATCTGGAGTGAAATCATGTCTTTCTCAAAAGAAAAAGCTGTCATCTGAATCTGTTATAGAGGACAGGGAGCTCTAAAGTTAACATCCTCAGACTCTGAGGTACAGACAAGTAAAACCCATGCAAACAGCGTGGCTTCCAAGAAAATATCAATGTTTCTAGGTCCTGGGAGGTACTGTGGAACCCAGACACCTGGCCCTTAATAAAGCAGCACCAAAGCCCACCACATGGAATAGGCCAGTCACGGAGTACACGTCACCCTCACATTCATGGGGTTCAGAGCTGGAATGTTCCTCTCAAGACATCAACAGTCTCTCCGAGACACAGTGCAGGACCCAGACTGTATTCCAGATCTGCATTTACGTCCACACACTCAAAAGGAAAATTAGTAAGAGCCCCAATTTAGAGTTTAAGTTTGGGTACAAAAGGTCCCAGAGATAGGGAACACTTTAGGCACCAGTGTGCCCCAGTGGGAGAGGAGGGCAGCAGGCAGCTCCAGCTCCCGAAGCCTCCACCCCCGCAGGCTCCGCAGCCCTGCCTTTCTGTCAGAGCCCAGGAGGCAGCAGCAAGTGCGTGATGCACAAGGAAGGGGGACAATGAAGGAACAAGGCCAGCTACAGAAGTGCTCTTCTCTCCAAAGCCCTGCTGACGACTTTCTGCAGAAAAGTTGCCAGAGCCCTCAGTCTGGATACAGTGTTTCTCTCCCTCAGCCTTGAGGCAGCAGGACAAGGGGAGAGGGGAGGGGACGTTGGGAGGAGGGACAGAGAGCTGCCCCTCGTTCTCACCACTGCAAGAGGGAATGTTTTCTCCTCGAGGAATCCCACGGCCACCAGATTAGACAAGCAGCCCAGCATGCACACGAGCACCCGTGCACATGCACACGCATGTCCCAGCAGCCCATGGTCACAGCCACCTCTCCCTATCCCCTGAGAACCCCAAGCTCCCATTCCAAAGGGATGTTCCTTCTGTGTTTGCCCCAAATCTCACTCACTCAAAGGAGACGCCAACCCCTTATGCAAGTCCACCTTCCTCGGGGCTGCAAATCAAGCTCTAGGTAGAGTTTCATGTGCCTACACCTATAGGCATAATCCCTCCCACCTCCCCCCAACCCTGGAATGAATCCATCTCCTGACTTTCCCAATACATTCCGCAATAGCTCCAGTTCACTCTTTCAACCGCCTGCCTGGCACACTCAGCTCTCTTGCATGCTACCTTGCCCCTTCCCATCCCTGTTCCATGCCCATCCTTTCCCCCACTTCTTCCAAAGGCATTCCTCTGCTCTGTTCCTGCTCTCCTGTCCCCCAGACACACCTCGCCCCACCTGGCCCTGGACTTTCTCACTTGCTAGCAAAAAAGGCCCCTACAGTTACCAGGGCCCCCAGTGCCACGGCCCCCGTCAGCACTGTCCTCACTGAGGCCCAGTTCCCCTCCCGCAGACGCCGCGCCTCCTCCAGGGCCCCGTCCCCGTATAGAGCTGTGAACTCCGCCTGTGGGAGAGAAGGGAAGTAGGAGAGAAAGAAGGAGAAAGGGATATCAGGAGAGGAAAGAGTGGAGAAAAGAGGAGAGGGAGAGTTCCAGTTCCATCCACTGCAAGCACTACCCCACCCCCAGCTCCTCTCTGGCCCAAGCTCCTGGCCGCCAGCCCCTCTGATGCCCCCTGAGCGCCTGGCTCATTTGCCCTTCTCTACGTCAACTGAATCCCATCCTTTCCCTGGCCAAAAATTCTGCTCAGAACTGGCATCCTTTGCCAAGGCTTGCCTTGACCACCACCCATCCCTGATCCCTGACACCCCCATGCCATGTACTCTGGTGTAAAAAATTCCCGATGGCTGGATGCCATTTCTCTGCAGGCACTACACTGTCTACTGTGTATTCTGTCCTCTGCTTTGGACCATGAGCCCACCCAGTGATGACTGCATGGCAGCCCTGGAGTGCAGAGTCCAGTGATACCCATAGTGAGGGCGTCTGATTCCACCCAAACAGGGAGACTCAGCCCCCGCGCCTCATTCCCAGCACAGCCGCCCCCAGCTCCAGCCAGAGCCCCCGTCTTCCCCCTGGAGACCAGCTTTTCAGAGGGATGTTCAGGGCAGCAATGGAGAAGTTTCTTACCCAGCCCCCGCTGCTGTGGATCCAGTCGGCCAGCCGCGTCTCCAGGTAGGCCACCATCCACTCCTGCACTTGTCCCACAAGTGGCTCCATCTCCTTGTTGACACTCTCAGCACACAGCGCGGCTCCAAAGACAAAGAAAGCCACAAGGCGGCCCCAGTTGGGCCCCCCTTGGAAGAGTTCATCAGAGACCTGGGTGAAGCGTTGCTGGGCCGAGCCCGGGGTCACATGCAGCTGAGCTGCCAGATCCGAGAAGGTGCGCCGGAAGCGGGTCTCGAACTCATCTCCAGCTGCCCGCATGGCTTGGTGCAGCGGGTCAGCTGCCGGGCCCTCCCCGGGGCCAGCTCCACAAACATAACCCTTCTGCCTCAGCTTATAGCCTACAAAGTCTGCCACTAGAGCCCGTGTGTCTGGGGCCGAGGCTGGGGTCGCCATCCGGGCAGCTGCAGGAGTCAAACACAAAAGACTGGCATGAATATATGGTCAGAGACCCAGAAGGAGGCATTTCAGGTTTGGCCAGCCCATGAGACAGGGAGGGAGGTGAGGGGAAATCTCAGAAACCACTGGGCCGGGACGAGTAAGAACAAGGAGATTAGGCCATGGTGCGGGGCCAGGGCATGAGGGGCTGGCCCTCAAATTCATAATATGCCAAATTAAATGTAAAACAAGTAAATTTCACCTAAAATACTTTAGATTCTTTTCATAACAAGACAACAGCAGCTCTATGACACCTCTATACCTCCCCCACCAACCCCGCCACAGTACACACCTTTTTGGCTAGAGGAAGGGGCTTAGGACCTCCCCAGAGGCAAGATGTGAAGATGCTGGCAGAGGCACAAGATGGGCGAGGAGACAGGGGCTGAAGGGAAAGGGGGAGAAGCAAAGGGTTGCCCGGGACAGAGAAGGAAGGGGACACTCACCCAGCCTGGATGGCAGCTCTTAGGACCCAGCGCTGGTGGCAAGGAGCCCCCAGCTGGGGCCTTTCATCCTCCTGCCCAGCGTGGAGCCCTGGGAAGGGGAGGGGGAGATCAGAGCTAGGTGGGGAAGACCAGGGATCAGGGTCTGGGCTGAGAAGGGCTGGGGTTGCAGCTCCCGGGACCAGGCCCCTGCCCCCAACGCTCTACCAGCTGTGTGGCCGAATCCATGTTTAATGACTGTCCTCCCGGGAAACCCAGGGCCAAGGGCTTCCTGCCGACACCATCTCTACTCCCGCTCCCCCCAGTGCAGCCCAAAGGCCCAGCTCCTCCCTCACCCCCACCCTCAGCCGGTCTCCAACCCCGCCTGCCTGCCAGGTTAGGGATCTCACGGGTCAGGCCGCTGCCAGGATCTGGCTGTTTCCTGGTGCAGGAGCTGGGAGGGAGGGAGAGAGGGAGGAAGGGAGGGAAGGAAGGAGGGAGGAGAAAGGGGGGGCGGGAGGGAGGGCCCGGCGCCGGGTGATGATGGGGCCCAGAGATGCGTCCAGAGAGAGGGGCGGGGCTGGGACGCAGGCTTGGGAAGGGCCACAACTCAGGAAGAGAGAGGGCCGCTGGAGGCCAGGAAGAGCAGGGCCAGGAGGACATGGAGAGCCGGACGGGGCTCCTGACCCTGGAGGCTACCCAGAGAAGCCGGCTGAGGCTCAGGAAACCTCAGAGCAAATTCAGCATTTCCAGAAGGTCTCTGATGTTCCATGCACTTGTTGAACTTTTGCAGCCCTGGAATGGGTGCCCAGAAAAGAGGAGCAGTTCCCATTCCGGTGGGAACTGCCTGCCAGGTGCCTCATCCTGTGGGACTAGCAGACGTGACACAGACACCAAACACTTCACTTCCTCTTTTCTCCAGGACCTTTAACCCAGTGGTCTCTACGTGAGCTGGGGCTTTAGCCAAGCATCAGGGAGTCAGGACTTGGATCGCAAGCAGTTTCTGCAGGTAACTTTATCTTCTTTTTTTTTTTTTTCTTTTTTTGTAATTAGATTGGTTTCTTTTTTAGTTCTTTCTAGCCAACACGTGAACTTATTCTCCTTATGAAAAAGTCAAATAATATGGAAGTGTAGAGAAAGAAAATACAAGTCATCAATCCCCCTCCCTCTGCTCTTCCCCCAATTCCACCTCCCTTCCTGGAGGTTGCCAATGTCAAGGTTGATGTTTATCCTTTCAGATTACATATATATATGCAAATACATGAATGTCTACCATTTATACAAGGCAGTATGTTTACACAGGGTGTGAAGCCATCTGACTACAGCTGATCCACACGAGGGCACCCTCAGGCATTCTGATTGGGGCCCACCAGCTCCTGCAGCTGGCACTTCCTTCAGCTCCATTTGCAGGGCTCTCCAACCAAAGGCCGAAAGAGGTAACCCAATTTTCCTTCCCTGCTGGTTCCCTTTGCTTCTACCTCCAGTCCAAGCCTTGGTATTCCCATCTGCCTCTATGGTAACTAGAGAAGAAAGGTCTTTTCTGTAAAGGTGGTGATGACTCACACATTTTGAAGACTTATTAGGTACTAAGTGCTTTCTTTACACACTTGATATTTTATCTTCCCACTAATCCTTATGTTGTGTTATCCTCATTCTATGGATGAGGAAAGTGAGGCTTGGAGAGGTTATGTAATTTGCCCAAAGCCACATACTGAGAAGATGGGCCTCAACCTAATTCTGATTTGAAAGTTTGTCTTAACTTTAACACTGTATTGTTTCAAGGTCCCTCTTTGCTTCAGGTAATCAATGCTGTTATCATGCCATTTACAAGGCCAAACTGAATCCACATCATTTGCAAACCCAAACTCAGTTCTCCCCAATATTCTGAACATACCACCGATTCCACTCCTTTATGACTGTATCCTTTCAATCATCCTCATTTCTTCTTTGTCCTTGGGCTGATCATTCCAGCTGCCACCAGCAAGATTGCCTTCTTCTTCTTTTTTTTCTTTAATGTAATTTTATTTATTTATTTATTTATTTGGCTGCGTCGGGTCTTAGTTGAGGAACACAGGATCTTTCCTTGTGGCGTGGGCTCTTCATTGCGGTGCACGGGCTTCTCTCTAGTTGTGGCATGCGGGTTTTCTCTCTCCAGTTGTGGCGTGCGGGGTTTTTTCTCTCTCTAGTTGTGCCGCGCGGCCTCCGGGGCACGTGGGCACGTGGGCTCTGTAGTTTGCGGCACGCGGGCTCTTTCACTGAGGTGTGTGAGCTCAGTAGTTGTGGTGCGCAGGGTCAGTTGCCCCGTGGCAGGTGGGATCTTAGTTCCTCAACCAGGGATCGAACCCACGTCCCCTGCATTGGATGGCGGATTCTTTAGCACTGGACCACCAGGGAAGTCCCAAGTTTGCCTTCTTTCTTATAAAATAATCTAGCCTAGTCCTTCATTTGCAGTCCTGATTTCTTCTAAGAATTTACTTGAAATAAAAACACTTTTGTCACAGGATCCGAATAGATTTCTGTTCGCCCACCCATTTATTTATAAGCGTGGTGAGAGCAGGCACTGAATTTTATTCACTTTTATGTCCTCATAGCCTAATAGACCCTCAGTAAATGTTGACTGAAGAAATCACTCGATGCCTCTGGCCAGTTATTGAGTAGGCGCAGTCAGATGTTTGAAGATCACTGCAGTGGCTGTTTAAGAAACAAAGACTGCTGGAACAACACAAATTACACCAGGTCCAAAGCTGTGTACCTCAAGGATCTTCTCAGGCCAACACTACAGAGCCAAAGAATGGCAGCTCAAACTGTAGACAAGGCAACAGAGCTTTTCCCAGAAAACCTCGAGCCATTTAGGCTGACGTGGAACCTTACCTATTCTGTCAATAACATATTTTAGCAGAGCAAGGAAGACAGTTTTTAACTGCTTGACTGTAACACAAATTACTGTAGCATTATTTTATACCCTAAAATATGAAAAGAATGTGTCCCTGGATTATATACGTATGTGTAAAATAAGAAAATAAAACTCAATATCACTTTAAAAATGAGTCCTGGCTAAACAGCATTGCTATGGTTAGTACTGGAATTAAAATGCAAGCAGGAATAAATTGTATAATAATAAGATAGCATATGTCTCACTATTTATTTCCAACTTAGTCACTTGTGATTTTACGGTTAAACACTCCTGTTGCTTTAAATTTAGAGATTCCGTTTCCACTCTAAGATTCCCCGTTTCAATGCTCTGAGAATGTTAACTATTACCATGAAATGTTTTAATCCACTTATAACTAAGTGGATAAAAGAGTAGACTCTAGAGTGGGACTGCTGACTTCTAATTCCAGCTATCCAAATATTAATTTATGTGACCCTGGGCAAGAGTCCTATCCTGTCTCTCTCCCTCAATCTTCTCATCCATAAAATAGGCATAATACTCCCTAGTCCTATGATGACTGTATTATATGAGTTAGTATTTGTAAAACAACTGTACTTAGCACACTGTAAGTGCTACACAAGATCAGGAGGAAGTTAGAAAAAAACTAAACTTCATATTTTTTTTCCCACTAATATAGAAAAAAATGAAGGAGTAAAAAGCAGCTCTGTGCCCTTCTTGGAGCTCCCACTGGAACTAGAACCCCGCAGCCCCAGCTCCAAGAGATATATGTGATGATTCATTCAATAATTTGAGGGCCTACTATGTGCTGAAACTGACCATGAATCAGACACAGCCTTGACTGTACGTCAAAGAGCGTACAGTCAGGTTAGAGATCAGAACTCTAATCCACTTTTTTACAGATAAGAAAACTGAGGTCCAGAGAAGTTGTCCCTTCCTCAAGGTCACGCAGCTAAATAGCACCAGAGGTGAGACCCGAAACTATGTCTTTCCACAACTCTCAGCTCAGAACTCTTTCAAATGGGCCACCCACCCTTTTGAGTACCACATCTCAGCTTCTGTTTGAGACTCTAACTAGCTTTCGTGACCTTCCCATGTTTTCGCCCATCATCCTCCCAAACCTGGAGCCTAGGGTTTGGGAAAGAAGACGTTGAGCCCTGAAGAGAAAGTTACAGGCTGGGCCTTTTGAAACTTCCCCGAAAAGGAAAGGAAAGGTTACTCTCTACTCCCTACGTTAACTCTTCCCGAGCCGAAAGGCTGAGGCCGTTAAAAAAAAAAAAGAAAAAAGGCAGAGTGGTCTCACTCAGGACCTGTAGGCTGGAGTGCCCACCTCCTGCTGGATGGGGAGCCACCTGTCAGAGGGCTGTGGGCGACGGCCGCGGGACCGGAGGGTGAGCGCCGCTGAGCGCACGCTCAGAGTAGAGAGACGCAGGAGGTGATGGTCAAATACCCTGGGAGCTGAGGTGGAGGATTCTGGAGGTGACAGCAAGGAGAGTACGCAACTGCGAAGGGTGCCTGAAGCTTCTGCGCCAACACCAGGCGGGTGGGAGACAGGAAAGGAAGGCAGCGCGGCGGCGCTGCGGGAGGGCTCCGCCGGGGCGGGGGGTGCCATGTCTCGCGAGCGGTCCCCCCGCACCGACATTCCCCGCAACCTGAGCTTCATCGCCGCGCTGACAGAGCGCGCCTACTACCGCAGCCAGCGGCCCAGCCTCGAGGAGGAGCCGGAGGAGGTGCCAGGCGAAGGCGGGACGCGCCTCGGGGCCCGATCCCGAGCTCCTGCTCCGAGTCGGGAGCGCAGGGCTCGCTCTGCGCCCGCCGGAGGCAGCGGTACCCGGGTACCCCACAGCCGCAGCCCCGACACCCGTAAGAGAGTGCGTTTCGCCGACGCGCTTGGGCTGGAGCTGACCGCGGTGCGCCGCTTCCGCCCGGGAGAGCTGCCCCGGGTACCCCGCCACGTGCAGGTCCAGCTGCAGAGGGACGCCCTTCGCCACTTCGCGCCGTGCCAGTCCCGCGCCCGAGGTCTCCAGGTAGGCGGCAGAGGTACGCCCCTTCCCCGGGACCTCCCCAACTTGGCCTCGGCGGGTTTATGGGAGTGGATTTATCTAGGAGCACCCATCTCCACCCCGAACCCTGGGCTTGCTCTCGCTCATCCCTTTTGGTGTCCCCATTGGCAGGTGGCTCTAGGCCACTCTCCCAGCAGGGCTCCCCTCTGACTGCCCGGACGCCGGGGTCGGCCTCCGATTGGTCCCGTGCCTCGCCCTGACCCCGCCCCCTCTCTCTCCCCTCCCCTCCCTTCTCCTGGGCTCCCTCCTCCCCTTTCCTCCTTTCCCCCTTTCCCAGCAGGAGGCGCGCGTTGCCCTGGAGCCGGCCAGCGAGCCTGGCTTCGCGGCCCGCTTGCGGGCGCAGCGAATCTGCCTGGAACGCGCCGAGGCGGGCCCGCTGGGCGTCGCCGGGAGCGCGCGCGTGCTGGACCTGGCCTACGAGAAGCGCGTGAGCGTGCGCTGGAGCGCCGACGGCTGGCGGACCCAACGCGAGGAGCCCGCCGCCTACGCCGGTCCGGCCCCGCCCCCGCCGCGCGCCGACCGCTTCGCCTTCCGCCTGCCGGCGCCACCCATTGGTGGCGCCCTGCTTTTCGCCTTGCGCTACCGCGTTAGCGGCCACGAGTTTTGGGACAACAACGGCGGCCGTGACTATGCTCTACGTGGGCCCGAGCACCCGGGCAGTGGTGGAGCCCCGGAGCTACAGGGCTGGATCCACTTTATCTGAGACGCCTGCGGCCGACGGCGGAAAAAAATCAAAGGCACCGGGGGGCTGGGGGATCCCGAAGATTTGGTGGGGAGGAATGGGAGAAACCGAGATTGGCGGGGAGCTGCCCTAGAGAGTCAAGCCCGGGAGGGCGAGGAGGATGGGGGAAACCAAAGGGGTGTGGGGTGTGGGTAGAATCAACGAAAGTTGGGGAGGTTGGGGTGGATGTGAGTGGAGGAACCCAAGTCGTAGAAGGAGGGAGACGGAAAGGGTGCTGGAAGGTTAGAAAAGAAGCAAAAGGACGATAGTGATGTTCTCTTCCGTGAGTGGGCATTGGGAGAAAGTGAGTAGGTCCGTCCGGCCTAGGCAGTCAAAGGTTGAGGGTAACTGTTTGGGACCGAGGACATATTTTGTGTGAACTAGGAGCCCACCACAGTTGAAATCATTTAGATTGCTGGCTTATTCCCTCTTCTTACTGGCCTTAGCCACCGCAGGTTCCCCAGCCCTGCCCATCGTAGCTTTAACTCACCCATAATTGCCTTGCTTAAGTCCCAGGAACTTGGCCATTGCTCCCCAGCCCCTGACATTATGACAGGATTCGCTTGTCACCCCAGCCCCTAGCTTCAGTCTTCACTGACTGGCTGGGGAGTGATGGCAGGTAGCATCAGAGCTCCCTCCTCCAGCTTCCAGGCAGCCCTGGGGATGAAAATGAAAGTAAAACCAACTCCAGGCTTGTCCTTGTGGCCAATAATGCGGTGCCTAAGGTGTTGGTGCACTCAGGGGCTTCCAGAAAAATGCCAGCCTTACCTTTCTGGGTGCCTTCTAATGACCTCTAAGCACTTTATGGACTGTATTTGTCAAGAGACAGGTGAATCACAGGATTCCTTCTGCCACAAAAGAAAAGGAAGTCACTGACTAGCTGGATAACTTTGGGCAAGTTACTTCACCTCTCTGGGCCAGAGTTTCCTCCTTGAGAAACTGCATTTGGATTAGGTGATCTCTTAGGCCCCTTCTTGCTCTGACATTTTATGATCTGTGAGGGGCAGAGTGTGGATTAGAAGCCACATTCTCCAGCCTACGGTTGGAGTGCTTACAGTTCAGAACACACAGCACCCCAAGCGTGTGGTTGGGCCTGAGAATGGCTCTCCAGTTTTTGACACATGTTCCAGAGCCCAGAAAGCATCCAGTCTGCAGCAACCAGCCTGCAGCCTCAGGGTATTCCAGGGCCTCTTTCAAACCACAGGTCATCCTCTGCCCCTTGCTTTTGCTCTTGACCCAACAGACTTCCAGCCTGGGTGCTGGGAGACAGCTTTGGGGAGGTGCCTCTCTAGGGGAAAATGATGCTTGGGAGCCCCCAAAATGAAACAACGTTGGGGACTTTCTTGAGTATAAAGGATTATAGGTATAAGAAACTGAAAACATTTCAAACCAAGAATCAGAGCACCTTGAAAATTAAATGGTACCAGAAGATGGCAGTCTGCTCCATACCTTGAGCAAGTGAAATGGGAAAGCTGGACTCTTCTCCCCATTCACATTTATGCCTTATGTCTCTCCTGGTTAACCTCAGCTGGTTGTGTGTTTTCCTCCCTTCTCACCCTATGTCTAAGCTCTTTGCTTTTCTCTTTCCTTGTCCCCTTCTCATCACTTTCATTTTTCTTTTAGCATATACGGTATTTACCTTCACTTTCTCTATTTCCATCTGCCTCCCTCTTCATCCTTGTTGAAGATGAAGGAGTGGAGAACCTACTTCCTTTTCTCCAAGACCATGGTTGATCCACCTTCCTCCCTCAGGCTCCTTCTTGACAGTCTTCTAGAAGGGAGAAGAGGGAAAAGCAGTTCCTGATGCTGCAGATGAACAAGGAGCTCCCAGGTAACCAGCTCCCCACACCCGTTTCTATCTGTTACTGATTTCTCAAAATTTTCTGGATTCCCCTTTTATCTCTTAGTGAGCGAGGGTACATGCACACGTGCCCATACATGCGTTCAGAATGGAGTATGGGGCTTATTACCATGCCCCTCCTCTCCAAATCTTTAATCCTTTGAAGAAAAATGGCTGAAAGAGAGAAACCCTGGGTCATTCCTCAGACAAATGCCCATTTAAGCATCATCTTCACCTGGTGGAAAAAACAAAGAATTTCATGCATCTTGTGGATCACCCTCAGGTCAAAGTTCCAGCAGAGTGACGAGAGAAAGTGTACTGAAAGCCACCAGCAATACACTTTTTAGTCACCAATGAAGAGCCCAAGGGAGGATAATGGAGCGGGAGAGTAGGTCAAGGCTCAGTGTGTGATCATCTCTTGCGTTATGTGTATGCATTACTGTTATGTGTATCAGCAGTCGCAAGAGCTCACATTTACTTACGTAGCCACTAAAATCTGGTGTCTTGCATGCTTTATAATCCACAAAACAACCCTATGAGTTGAGTAATGTTATTCCTGTTTTAGAGAGAAAACAATTCAGAAAAGCTCGGTATTTTGTGCAAGGTCACACAGCTAGTAAATGGCCGAGCTAGGATTGTGAACCCAGGAAATCTCCAGAGCCTCAGTGCATAACCATGATGTCATAATATTATCCTTTAAAAACAAAATTAAAACCTTGCCATTAAAAAAAAAACCTTGGCACATACCATCTCTTATTAGGAAAAGACCACAGTTTCTAATTGTGCTCTGCCTTCCCATCCTCCCAGCCTCCCCAACTGGCTTGGAGAAGGCAAAGCACCAAGGGTCCCAAGCTTCATCTGCTATTTCCAGGAGCTTGCTGCTGCCTCCTGTGCCCGTGTCCCGGCTCTGCAGGATCAGCAAGGAACCACTGCGCCTGCGCCTGCGCCTGCTGGAGAACTTGGGAACCCATTTGAACTCCAGCCTTGCCATACATTGGGATTCTCTCCTGGCCCTAGCCAGTCCTCCACACTTGTTGGTATGCTGTGCCCCTTCCTACTACCCCAGCTAGCCTTGAACAGGCCAATTCCCTAAAGTTTCCACTAGAAGGGTCCCTGACTAGGACAATTGCTGGATGGTCTGTGCTTGGGCCCTCTCTGGGAACCTGAGTATTACTAAGCAGATAAATGCAAATGGTTGGGGGCAGGGAACCAAGAAGAGTTCATTGTTCCTGAGCTTTTTCTCCAAGAAGTACCCTGGCTCACCCATGCCCCTATTCTCAGCTTTACAGAGCCAAGACATGAGTCTTCTGGTTCTTCCCATACAGAGCTGCCCCAGGGCCTGGGGGTAAGCTGCTAGTCTAATCTGACATGGGAAACACTAGGAATTTGGCAGAAACTTCAGAGATTTGTCGTGTGTTAGGCGTTGTGGTGGGGACTTTCCTCTAAAGCCTGATGACTGTACGAATGGGGGCAATTTAGGATATAACCTGTTAGCCATGGACCGGGAAGGGCCATAAGAGAAACCATTACCATGGTCAGGGGCTCGGGTCCTTGAAGCAACACAGCAGGAACACTCTTGCCCTTTCCTCTCATCCAGACCTCAGATGTCTTCCTAAGTATTCTTCCTGTTCCTTTGTTTTCTTTTATGAATACATTATTTCTTTTATGAATATATCATTTCTCTTCACAATAAGCCCTAACTCAACTTGCCAATCTAATCCCACATTCCCTTGCTTCTAACTCCTGTGTTTCTCTGGAGCCCCTCTGGATCCTTGCAATGCGCAGGTCATAGAATCCAGAGACCTGAAAAGGCTTGTCTTTAGAGATCACTGTGTCCAGACTCCTCTAGAGATGAGGACACAGGTCCAGAGATGAGAAGGGACCCCAGCAGGGTCAGAGAATTTGTTAGTGCAACTCCAGATGGGACGTAAACCCAGGCCTCCTGACCACCTCCCATTCCCAGGCTATGAAACAGGCCTCTCTCCACAGGGTCAGACCCACGATTTTTCATGGCAAGGGACACGTCAGAAATTTTCATTTTCTGCTTCTAGTTTCCATTCCCTTCCCCGTCCAGGCAGAAAGATAAACAAAAGGGACTGGTATGTCCCCAGCCTTGGCACTTCTTTCAGTGATATTGCTGAAGAACAGTGAAGTTGCTAAAACAAACAACAACAACAAAACAACAACTGAATAATCTACCCATTGAATAGCTAACCTGGGGAGGAAATGAAAGTTTGCTATTTGAATCCCCCTCAAACCACCGTTCTCATCAGACCCTTCCCGAGCCTCCCCACCCTCTTCACAGTGCAGCTCTGTACACTGGGCCCCAGACCCACTCGTATTGTGCCTCACTTCAGCCTCCTCATGCAACTGCTCTCCCTTCTGGATAAAAGACCTCGTATTTGAAATAAAGTTGAAATATGAAAAGAAAGTATAAGCTACTGAGAAGTATTGTTTGTTTGGGGCTGAGGGTGGCAAGAGACCCAGAGGCACCCTGCCTTTCTTGGCCATCTCATCTCTTGCAAGTCCTGTTCCCTGTCTGCTGGAGTCCTCTGGCTATGCAAAAGTTGGATGGGAAGGAGATGTAGAGGAGTTGGGCGGCCCTGGTATGAGACACCCCTATAGTATCACGGCACCCTTTTGGGTAGTGGTAGGGAAAGTTACCAGGCCCAGCTCATAGCTCCCTTGCACCCAGCACCAGCTGCTGTTGCAGTTAAAGCGAACAGCTCAGGTGAAGGCCCCGTGTTTCCCCTTGGTGGGGTGCTTTTCTTAAGGAGGCCATTTAAATTACATTCTGCTCCTTAGGCACTGGAAGGAAAAGCAAAGCCCCTTTTGTCTATCAAGGGCAATCCTAAAACAAAGGACAAGAAATATGATGGAGAGGAAAAGTGAGGACCTCTCTGTCTATTTGAAAAAGATCAAGTTCTAACATAGTATTGACTCCCACATCACCTGAATGATGAAAGAGTCCAATTATCCACCAAGTAATGAGACTGTTCCTTACAGGGAAGCCCTAGCCCGAGAATAATCAGATGCCTCATCATTACATCATAATGGCCAAGTTGTGATGTCACTGCAGAGCACCCACTCTTTAGTACACGCATTGTAATTGAAACCAGATATGCTGAAGGGTAGAGTCAGCATGAGGAACAGATCCCCAAGAAGAGGTAAGTGGGGGCTTTCCATGGGTTCCCTCCATGGCTTATCGCCTAGGGTCTCTCTGTGGCCCTAATGTCTTTCCAGACTTCTCATATCTTAGTTTGGTGGTAGGTTTGTCTGAAATCTCTCTTCTGCAAACTCCATTGCAGCTTTTGCTATCCCAAATCCTCAATACTTGCAGTTGTGACGACTGGTCAGCCCTCACGTCTGTTTTTTAGGACAGAGCGCAGAACACTGGAGCAGGGTTTCCCTAACTGGGGCAGAAACTCACCATATCTGTTTCGTTAGTCCCAGGGATAGATCCAAGTTTTCGGTTGTCTGAAGCATACAACTTTTGGGGCCTTTTTCAAGTAAAATAAATATTTCAGAATGAGAAAAGATATCTTAAAAATTATAACTTTAAAAAAGCTGACAAATATCATAATATCACAAAATCAAGAAAAATAACATTTTTAAAATTACCTATGTGGCAAACCTAAATATTTTTCCCCACAATTTTGTTTTTGGCTGCATGCTCTTTGATAGTCTTTTTATGTGATGATTATAGATAATTTTTCCGTAAAGAGATAATTCCATCTCCATGATCACTTTAAAAAAATTCTTGATAATTAAAAAAAATTTCACCTTCACACCTTGTAAGTAATAATGTCACATAATTTGGGGGGACTTTTGTCAAACTTGGAAAAACACTACCAAATGTCTTCAGTATATGTGGTGTAAGATTTTGGAGCATTTTCAAATTTGCAATAATGAATAACATAAACTCTGAATTTTTGACATTGGGAGTATTCCTGGAAGCTGTATGTATTAAGTTTGTTAGAGCTGCCATAACAAAATACTTAGACTGGGTGGCTTAAACAGTGGAAATTCTCTCACGGTTTTGAGGCTAGAAACCTGAGATCCAGGTGTTGGCAGGGTTGATTTCACTCTGAGGTTCCTCTCTCTTGGCTTGTGGATAGCCATCTTCTCCCTATATCTTCACATGGTCCTACCTGCATGTCTGCATCCAAATTTCCTCTTATTATAAGGACAGCAGTTATACTGAATTAGGACTCACCCTAAAGACCTCATTATAATTTAATTACCTCTGCATAGACCTTATCTCCAAATATGGTTACATTCTGAGGTACTGGGAGTTAGGACTTTAACATATGAATTTTAGCAGGACACAGTTCAGCCCATAACACTGTAATTACTATTTATTCACAGAAGTAACTGCAAATCACAGATGTGTAACTCCTACACCCAAACTAAATGTATTCCCAGCTCAACTTGGTTAGTCAATCCCCAAATACCCGTGGCCTCTTCATTGCCACTGGACAAAAGGAGAAGTGTGATGGAGGAGGAGTCAGAAAGGAAAGAGACATCAGTCTTGACCAACTGCAGTTTAAATTTTTTTTTCAAATTCTACAAAAACCTATGATCATATTAACACATTGCTGGGACTCCTCCCATGCTTTGGAAGAGTTCTGTGCAAGAGAGGGCCCTTCCTCCAACTTCCTTAGCTATTACTATTAGGTCATTGTGTGTCTGGTCAGTCCTGCTATATTTCTGAGCCATGCAAAGGGAGAGGGAGTTTTCACCAAAGATTAAGGATGATGTGGTAAATCCACATTGTTCAGCACTAGTCCCTGGAAGAGCTGGGATGATTACTGTCTTGCTGAAGGTGGGACCCTCCCTTCTCTGATAATGTCAAGTCTGGACCTCTTCCTCTCTTCCACTCCCCCACCCCAACTGTTAGGGTGATAGCTGATTCATTTTGCTGTACAGCAGAAACTAATACAACATTGTAAAGCAACTATACTCCAATAAAAATTAATAAAACACAAAAAATAAAGTGTTAGGGTGAAACCCACATAAAGGAGGGAGGCTTCAGCCTGTTCTCCAGAACTGGGGCAGAGGAGTTTCTTCTTTCCTTGGATTCTTCCTCCCTTAAATCTGTCTTTGATTCTTCTCCCTACACCTGAATTGGGAGTGAGTATCCTTCTGAGACAAGAAATGTGACTGAGTTGTCTACCTTTCATAATTCCCCGCCCATGATCTGTGATGCCCAGAGTGACTGACTGAACCCTCCAGGGGCAGCCACTAAATTTTCACAGTTCCTGCCTGGCTTTCCAGCCAAATAAGCGTGAGTTCTTCCGGGTCAATCCAGTTTCATTGTTTGGATTATAAAACAATAAGCTCTCCATCGACAACTGAGGGCTGCCTGCTGCCTACAGTGTTTCACTTTTCCCTTCCTTCGTTACATACAAACCATTGGCGTATTGTAATAAGTTATGATTTAGGAGAAGTTCTGTATGTACCACCAGCCCTGGCTTAAACCCTCAGGGATCAAAAGTTTCTAATTCTAAAGCTGAGAATATTCTTTCTGTTGCTTACTCCTATCATGTTTTTGCAGGATACTAGTTTGAAGGGCATGGCTCTTAGGAGTTGAGATTGTTACTAAATGTATTGAGGGAGAGAGGGGAGGAAGGGGCAAATGCAGGGCCAGCAACGGAAAATGGGGCTCCAAGCTGAATTAGAGATATATTTCTCATGCTTGGCAACCTTGAAAGAGCTCTTGACCTTAGACTGGAGCAATTAAGAATCAGAAGTAGCGATTATGGTGGTTGACTTTTAGAGGGTACAGGGGGAGTGGCGAGATCTGTAGAATACAGGGCAAAGTCTGAAATTGTTTTATAAGTTATTGTCGGTATATAAGCTATTGTGACCTAAATAATACAAGAGGAGACTAGCATGAGAACAGAAGACTCACTTCAGAAAGTATTGTTCCCAAGTTTTAGTCAGAAGACTGAGAATCCTAACTATACAAACTTTTGGCGCAGAATTTCGGTGTGGAATACTGTTTCGGTGGAAAGACCATTTTATCGCACTCCCTTTCTTTACAACAAAAACCAAGGTCCCCAAATATGAGGCACATTTCCAGGTCCTCTTTACTAGGGCGGAGCGGGTGGGTAAGTCCGAACGAGGTGACCTCCTCTAGCACTTCGTCTTTGAGAACACCCGTCTGGTGACAGCTGGACCCGGGAAGTGGCCGAAGGTGCCGGGCCGCTAGGATCCTCGTCTTTAAGGGTGTCCAAGACATTTGATCCATCTCGAGAACAAGTTCCCGGTTGCTCTAGGCGCTTCGTTTACAGTGACGCTGCTGACAGCGGTTGGGCCCTCGTCTGGGAACGCGCGTCTCCTGTGTGAGACTGGCAAAGGGATACTGAAAAAGTCTTCCTTCCGAAGGAAACAAATGGGGAGTAGTTGTAGGCGGTCTGGACAGTTCAGCAAACTGCTGTTAATTTCTTGGGGAATTCCAGGAGGAACATTGCCCAGTGGACCCCTAAGATCCGGCGCCCACAAGGCGAGGGTGGGAGGGGGTACCATTCACTGCATCCTAGCCCGGGGGGACATCTTCTCTGCCCCACGCAGCCAATAGCCACCCCGGCTGAGGCCCACGGAGCCAATAGCCGACTTCAACCGAGGCCCACGCAGCCAATGGCCGGCTCAGTCTGTTCCGCCGGGGCCCGCCCACCTGCGTTCACCAATCAGGACTCTGGCCACCTTGGCACCGCCCCTGGAGCCCGCCCCACCCATCCGCCCCGCCTCCAACTCGCTGAAGCAGGGCTGGGCTAGACGGGCGCGCTTTCGGGGGCGGGGGGGGGGGCAGTCCCGGTCCCAGCCCTCCGCGCGGGTGGGCTCGGAGCAGGCCGCACCGGGCAGCAACCCCACTCTCACCCCGGAGGCCCCCTGCCCTTTCTCCCCCTTTCCCCCCGGCCCATGGTGCGAGGCTGGGAGCCGCCGCCCGGGCCGGACTGCGGTGAGTGATCCCCAGCCCCTTCGACTTCCCCTCCCAGCCCCTGTACGATCTCCGACCCCCGGAGCCCCATCCCCGCGCTGGGGGGAGGAGAATTCTAGGTTCGAAGTCGCCTGGTTCTCTCTCCTTTCTCCTCTGGACTTTTCGGTTCCCTGTTGTAACTGGGGGAGGGTGAGTGGGTGTGTAGGGAGGAGGGGAAGGCTGGGTAGGGACGCCCTTGGCGAGGGGAGGGTTTGAGATTCTCCTGCTTCCTGGGGCTCATCGCCCCAAGTGCAGGAACTTTTTGTTCTCTGACCCAGTTTGGAGCCTTCTAGACTGCCTGTGAAATGGAGGATAGGAGAAACGTTTCCTTCCCAGGCCTCCCCTCCTCCCCTCCATGACTACCTCCTAGCGACCTCAACACATGTACAGAAACCTGGCCTTATTCCTGGGGAGCAGTTGCCTTTGGGAATGAAAGGTTTAAGAGAAATTGCCCCCTCTGACCCCTACCCAGACATACTCAGAAAACCAACTAGGAAAGTGAGAACCTGAGTCCTCAGAGGTTCCTGGTGTTGCGTCCTAATCTGAGACTTCTAAACTGAAAGAAGACTCAAGCTGAGACCTATTTGGTAATGAGGGCCCAGATGTGATATTTTGTCATATGAACCCCCTTCTCACCATACATTTGAAGCGCTTTTTATGATTAGGATAAGTAGGTGGCAGTAATTGAAAAAAAAAAAAAAACGAATAAACAAAAAAGCCAGTTAAAGTTGGGAATTTTTAAAATGATGCATACATATCTTAAGAACTGTCATTAAAAGTACGTTCATTTCACCAATCTCTTCGGTTAGTGTCCAGGCGTTTTCTTTATGTAAGTATGCTGATTGGCAGTCCCAATTGTCTTTCTAGGATAAACGACATAAGTGAATCTCAAATCTGGCTGCACCCTGAGAACTTTTTAAAAACTACTTATGCCTGAGCCCCAGTCCAGGCTAATTAAGTCAGAATGAGGAGGTTGATGCCCTGGTTTAAGTTTCCCAGGTAATTCTAATGTGCAGCCTGAGCCTGGAGCCACTGCCTCTCATCATCTGTGATTTCCACGTTTGGTTTCTTTAAAGTGGAGTGAGAATTTAAACACTTTTGAAGCAATCTGAGTGCAGAATACTTCTGAGTTTTTTAAATCCCCAGCCCCTCCAGTCTTTTACAGTTTTCTTGCCTACTCCCAACTCAAAAAAAATTTTTAATATACACTCCTTTGTATTATGTCTTTCCAAAGCATTTGACTTTGTTTTCATAGAAACAGTTTTTTTCTTTTGGCCGCTCTGTGCGGCTTGTGAGATCTTACTTCCCCAACCAGGGATTGAACCCGGGCCCTCAGCAGTGAAAGCACGGTGTCCTAACTACTGGACTGCCAGGGAATTCCCAGAAACAATTCTTAATGCACTCATTTTTCATAGATTTATGTGATGTTTAATTATTATATACAGAAAAACAATGAGCCTAAGCAGGTTTGGAATTACACACAACTGGCCTAAGCACATAGGGCAGCTGAAGGAAGCAGCTGACTTTGCCATACTAGAGTAGCCTACCAGTGTCTAGTTTCCAGTGCACTATGGGTATTGATAATGTAATCCAGTAGGGGTCAGTTAAGCCAGGCTTTTGGCCCAGTTGAACACCCCTCACTTCCACTCTCTCCAATTAATATCACCAATGCCTAGTCGCTTCTAGACTAATTCAGATTCTCTTGAGTCTTCCAACCATTCTTTCCATTCATTCATAAACTGTTTCTCTTTAAGCATTACCACCATTGCTTTTATTAAGTTGGGAGGACATAAGGCAGAGCTTATTAACCAGGACTTCTGGGCAATCAGCAAACCCCCGGAGATTATACTTTATGTAATGTGTAAGTGTGAATGTTTATGGGGCGGGGGGGGGGGCAGTAAGTCATAACTTTCTGAGAGTTTATAACTTCTGATTTTCAAAGAGGTTCATGATCCAAAAAGTTGAGAAGCACATGAATTGAATATCACTAAAAGTCCTTTAAGGCCCTTGAAAACTATCACCAAAACACATTTCATTCAGAAACATACCTCAGTTCTCTGAATAAAGATTTAGGGAATTTAGCAGGCTCATATCTGGTCTCTCACTTGAACTGTTTCCTGCTTTTAACCATAAGCCTAGGCTCGAGGGTTTTTTGGCACCGTGCAGTATGCGGGATTAGTTCCCCCACCAGGGATCAAACCCGTGCCCCTTGCAGTCCTGCAGTGGAAGTGCGGAATCCTAACCACTGGATCACCAGGGAATTCCCAGCCTAGGTTCAAGTTCTGAAGACCTCTTTTTCCTAGGATTGTGTGAACACCTACACTGGAAGTTTAAGGCAGCCCATTCTTTTCTGCCTTTTGTCCAGGGGTATGGAAAGCCCAAAGGGAAATAAGGGTGTTACCCTGACTATATTTTTTATTAGTGATTTTAAGTAGCAGTGGGGCATATCTGGCATGGATACAAGTTTAGTAATAATTCAGAATTGATAATACCACTACCACCACCTCTGCTCAGAGGAGTCCTTATTTCTCCAGCTTTCCTTCCCTTTCTCTCCCATCTCCAAATGAAGTACAAGGACATAAGACACTATAGTGTCTTCACTGTGGTTTTGATTACTGTAGGGTCTACCCTCTTTGTTATAGTTCTCATGAGCCACTCCCTGGATAGTTTTCTCCTATATCAAAGCCAGATTCTTCCAGGGAGGTACCAGCTCTACATCTGTGCCCTGATTTAAGCCACCATTCTGTATCAGGAAGTCTTCCACAACTTGTGTTTTGTGTCACTGGGAAACTGTAGATACATACAGTACACCAGATATGACCTTTCCATTACTGTATGTTATACTGAAATATCAAGCTGATATGGGAATCTGACAATAGCAAACCACATGAATGAAAGTAAAATGCTTCCTGGTGGGCTTATAGCTGTGCCTGCCTTATTTCCTGTCTGGCAGTCTTCATCCTCACACTGGACTGCTTTATTCCTTACGCTACCTTTTCCTCGTATCTGAACTGTTACTGTGACCTTAAAAAACAGGACACAGATAAGGTTAAGTGGATGTCAAGTGCTGGAACATCAAGTATTCTCCAGCTTAGATTTGGTGGTGTTCCTGGTGGGCCACAATTTCCAAATGGTAGTTTAGTGCCTGGCTGTGCAAGCACTTCCTCACAGCCCCTCAGCTGTGTCTGGGATGGACCTGGAGGGTAAAGGTAGAGCTACCACACTGGCAATTCACCTAGTAATCAAAAAGAACTTATATCCAAATTATGGATTCAATTCTAAAGCAGTGATTTTGCTACTTTTTAAAAGTTGCAAAATCCTTTCTGGAATTATATCCAACTCCCCAAATATAAAAAGTACAAAATCAAGACACCCTGGTTTCCTCCACTGCTCATTAGGATTAAGACTGCAATAACAGACTGAAACAGTCATTTTAAAGGATTCAGTCTTTGCCTCACTTCCCCTGTTGTCTAAGAGGAGCATTACCTTATATCAGAATCAGCCCGTGAGGCTGAAGCAATGATAAAAGCTCTAATTTATTGAGCCTTTACTTTGGTCTAGGCATGACGTCAGTTGCATTTTTTTTTTTTTTTTTTTTCTGTATGCGGGCCTCTCACTGTTGTGGCCTCTCCCGTTGCGGAGCACAGGCTCTGGACGCGCAGGCCCAGCGGCCATGGCTCACGGGCCCAGCCGCTCCACGGCACGTGGGATCCTCCCGGACCGGGGCACGAACCCATGTCCCCTGCATCGGCAGGCGGACTCTCAACCACTGCGCCACCAGGGAAGCCCATCAGTTGCATTTTTTGATTTAGTCATAAACTTGCAAGGTAGACGCTGTTATGACCTCCTTTTATTCTGATGGGAAAATAAAGCTTAGCGAGCACTCTAGGGAGTGGAGAAGCTGCGATTCACCTCAAATCTGCCTCACCCCAGACCTCCACCTCTAACAGCTCTAGGCCCCGCCTACACATGACATCTAGCACACAGTAGGTGCTCTGTAAAAATATATGTAACTTTACATACATTCAACATTGTCTCCATTTTCTACACATGAGGAAACTGAGGCTCCTGTAAGTTCAGTAGCTTTTGCCCAAGATCACATGGCTGGTGGCAGAATTGGGATTCAAACTGCAGGCTGGCCTTAATCATATTTTAACCCACTATGCCATGCTGCCTTCATTTACCCTCTTAAGGTTCTCTTCAAGCTGTACTGCTTCTAGGGTCTGCATGGCCTTCAGTTTGTTAAGATTTGCTTGTTAAAAGGGAACGGTGACACCCATTAGAATGCTTCCGAAGTTTTCTGCTCATCATATAAAATCCCCGATATTACACTGCACTATGTGTAACTTTCTGGACTTGAGATTTTTCTCAATTCATCATGTAGCATTTATATCGGAATCCTGTCCTATCCATAACATATCAGAAGTAATATTTATAAACTCAGATGGGATTCCTCTAAGAGTAAAGGATGACAGATGTTTTAAAGTCTCTAATACCCACACAGGGAGCCGAGTTAAAATTTGGTCAACAGGGAACTCCCTGGCGGTCCAGTGGTTAGGACTCTGTGCTTCCACTGCAGGAGGCATGGGTTCCTCCCTGGTTGGGGAACTAAGATCCCAAAAGCCTCAGGCATGGCCAAAAAAAAAAAAAAAATTGGTCAACAGAATTATTCTGGGAAATAGCTTGAGCAGGTTTCCAAGAATGAAGCGTAGTCAGAGGCTTTCCCTGCAGTCCCCACAGCCACGATGACCCTGGGAGCCCTGGTGCTGCTGGGTAGCTTGCAGGACCCGTTTACAGTTTATAATGAGCGAGCCCACCTGGTTCTGAGAAGAAAGCTGGACTGAAAAGATAAGAGCTGAGGGCCTCCCGTCTTGTGCGGAGGGGCTGCTAAGGTCTGAGGGAGCTCTCTAGGCTCCCTGGAGAGAGACTCAGCAGTTGGAAGAGACAAAGGCTGGGGGGAGGGGAATAACCTTTGTTCTGAGGATGACAGGGGTAGGAAACGTTCCCCTCCCTCTACCCTAACCAGACCAAAACCGAGGGGGAGTGAGCCCCATTTATCCCAGATAGCTGACCTATCTTATCCTACTGAGAGTTAGAAAAAAAACCCATCAATCCCCTCCCCCTAACACTCGCCCACCAAGAAGGGAAAGAAAAGGGGGCTGGGCAGAGGGACTGTGCTATTCTACCTTCTAGATTTTCACACGTTGTATTCTTAACCTTTCCATATTCTAGAGATAATCTAGAGATAACTCTAGAGATAATCTGTTAGGAGCTAAAGTGTTCTGGGATTACACCTCTTCTTGTTTTCTTGGTGAGTCTTAGTTTTGTCATTCTTGTTCCATTAACTTAGAGGGTGAAGTGAATTTGAATGGGAAAGATAAAGGCTATAAGGATGTTTTCCTTTTTAACCTCGGAAGTCAGATTTCGTTTTTGGTGACAACACTCACTAGTCTTGTGACTTGGGATAATTTAACCTCTATGGACTTTGGTTTTTTCATACTTACAAGGGAATTATAGCAGGCTCTGATGATTCACAAGGTTATGAAAATTAAATGAGAAATTGTTATGCACTTTAAAAGCAATCCAGCACAGTACGCGTAGAAGTTGATTGTACTGGAGTCCAACGTTTTGTTTGGTAGAAATTGAACAATGGGTTGAAAGAGGAGCCCCAGTGATCGAGCTGTTTCTCTTCTTATTACAGCTATCTCTGAAGGGCACAAATCAGAAAGCACCATGCCTCCTAATAAAGAGGCCAGCGGTCTTAATAGCTCCCCTGCGGGGCTCATCTGTCTCCCTCCAATCTCTGAGGAGCTACAACTTGTGTGGACCCAAGCAGCCCAGACTAGTGAGCTGGATGGCAATGAGCACTTGCTACAAACCTTCAGCTACTTTCCGTATCCCAGTTTAGCAGACATTGCCCTTCTCTGCCTACGCTATGGGCTGCAGATGGAGAAAGTCAAGACTTGGTTCATGGCCCAGCGCCTCCGCTGTGGCATTAGCTGGTCATCCGAAGAAATTGAAGAGACTCGAGCCCGAGTAGTCTACCATCGGGACCAACTCCATTTCAAATCCCTTCTCTCTTTTACTCATCATGCAGGGCGGCCCCCAGAGGAGGTGCCTCCTTCTCCAGTGCCACCTCCAGAACAAGTTGGTCTTGGAATAGTTCCCCTGACTCTTGGCGAGCCCACCCAGATGAAAGGATTGAAGGTAGAGCCCTCAGAGCCCTCAGAGCCACTGAGTCACCAGAAAGCAAAGGAGCCCCTGATGGCACCTGGCAGTGGGGCATTCCCCCACCAATCACAATTTTGGCAGGATCTTCAAAGCAGTGGCCTCTCTAAGGAGCAGGCAGGCAAGGGTCCCGACCAGTCACACGGCCTAGGTACTGCTTCCTGGAACCACTCCACAGCTGTCCACCAGCCCCGTGCTCGGGATAAGCCTCCACCCGTCTCATTACTTGCCAGTAGTTGTAAGAAGGAGTCAGCATCTAATGTGACTCCTCCTTCCTCTACCTCTTCTTCCTCTTTCCAGGTACTGGCTAATGGAGCTACTGCCACCTCTAAACCCCTCCAGCCACTGGGCTGTATCCCACAGCCACTGTCACCCAATGAACAGGCACTACGCCCACAGCTGGAGCCAGCCTGGCCCCAGGGGCTAAGGCATAACTCAGCACCTGGTAGGGTTGGCCCTGCAGAGTACCTTTCCCCAGATATGCAACGCCAGCGAAAGACCAAGCGCAAAACCAAAGAGCAGCTGGCTATCCTCAAATCGTTTTTTTTACAGTGCCAGTGGGCACGGCGTGAGGATTACCATAAATTAGAGCAGATCACTGGCTTACCTCGGCCTGAGATTATTCAGTGGTTTGGTGACACGCGCTATGCCTTGAAGCATGGGCAACTAAAATGGTTTCGGGACAACGCAGTACCTGGTGCCCCTAGTTTCCAGGATCCAGCAATTCCCACACCACCACCTTCAACCCGCTCCTTGAATGAATGGGCTGAGACACCACCTCTGCCGATCCCCCCACCTCCACCAGATATACGACCCTTGGAAAGGTACTGGGCAACCCACCAACAGCTACGGGAAAGTGATATCCCTCAACTGAGTCAGGCATCAAGGCTTAGCACCCAGCAGGTACTGGATTGGTTTGACTCTCGATTACCTGAGCCAGCTGAAGTGGTGGTTTGTCTAGATGAAGAGCAGGAAGAGGAGGAGGAAGAACTGCCAGAAGATTATGAGGATGAAGAGGAGGAGGAGGAAGACGACGATGACGACGATGATGATGTGATCATCCAGGACTGAGGGTGCACTGGGGGAGGGGAGGTCTGTTACTAAAAGACGAACCAACTTAGTAACTGTTTAAACAAAGAAACCACATTTTTTTACTTACCTTGTGGCAAAGAACTGAAAAGCTTTGTGTTTTTGAGGGTGGGGGACAGCGGGATGTAGTAAGGGTGGACCAGGGAGGATGATCATGGAGGACAAAGCAAGGTGGGGATTGGATGGGCAGAAATCCAGGCCTCCAGCCTCAATGAGAAGAGTGCTATGGGTCTGGTCCAAACTATGAGGCCGGGAAAAGGCTCTTGCTCTCCTCGTATTGGCTGTTCTTTCCCCTTAGTGTACTACGGCCTACATCTATGGAGGACTAGAAAGGAGGTGTAAAGATTCCAGTACATCCCCCAGTCCCACCCCACCATTTTCCTTGGAATATAAGGCTGCCTTGCACCCCTTCTTTTCTCTCTGAGCACAAGTCCACACACAATGCAGCCAAGAATCTCAGTATGTCCCAGTCAATCACAAATACTTCCTCTTCCTTATACCAGCTTGACTTTATATGTTTTCCTGCTGCTTTATTGAGTCACACAGGGAGCAGAATGTTTTCGTTTCTAATACTGGACCACTATGCCTTGTACCTTTTTATCTTTCCCAAACCCCCATTCTGTTCACTATTTGTCTCAGGGTAAATCTTCCCCCCGGAGCTTGTGAAAAAGTTTAATAATTGGGTGGAGAATAATTTAGACTGGATATTTATTGGAGGTGGGAATTAGGGGAGATGTCCTTTAAAAAAAAAGTAGAATTAGAATTACAGAGGGGTAGAGAGGAGAAGGAATGGTTTCTACTGTTCGGAAGGACAGTGCAGGTAGGTTCCAGGTTTGGTTTTACAAACCTGACAGTCCCTCCTGCCTAGCTTGACATAGACTGATTTTTTTTATCTTTTTGGTGTTGGTTTAATGTGTCCAGAAAAGAGACTTTTCCCTCACTTTATACGATCTGTCTTGGAGACAGAGGGACCATGGTCCTTAACTGAATTAATTGATGTTTTAGAATGGTTTTCATCAGTTGGGGTCAGATATAAAGGTATCAGTGGGTTAACCATCTAGAAATAAAAAAGTGGAAAGCCCCAAATTGCTAGAATAATAATAAAAAGGCCAAAAATAAAATTCTCTCACCTCCACTTTGCCACTTCTATGGTTTAGAGATTAATGGAGCCAAATCCATTAACTTTCTGATTTAGTATACTTTTTATTTATTTTTGAAGCGGCAGGATATAGTGAGGTAAAGTAAAAGAACAAAAACTTGAAAAGTTAGTAGATCAGTATCTATCACTAGGCAGACTTTTTTCTGCACCTGCTACAGCACAGGCTCTTGCTCAGAAGAGAGGGAGTTTAGAAATGCCTTTAAAATAAATTCAGTTTCAGAAAGGGTAGTGGGATCCTATTCAGCTACAAGGTCATTCCCAAGACCAAATTTATTTCTGGCAGATGCTATCTTTACATTTTTCCAATATTTTTGCTTAAGGTATGCCTGCCAGTGGCCTACCCATTTAATCCCTCATTTCTACCCCTTAGTACCCAAAGAAGAATAAATGTTTGATCTCAGTGGTAGTGTTCTTTGCCCATTCCACCATTTGAGAGCTTGTAATACCAATAGAGTTGCAGTAGCAATAAAAGGACATCCTCTTTATTTCATTATCTGTGTACTTTAGTAAGCCTGTGTCTCCAACCGTTACCAAACAGAAAGGAAAATCAACATATTTAATAGTAACTAGGCACAGAGGAAACAATAGGCAAATAGAAAAAGTATAATAAATTAGGGCAAGGAACAGTGTTGTGGCTTGTTAACATCGGCAGTGGGAGAATATATCCAAAGCTAAAAAGTGAAATCCAGAAATAAAACATGGTTAATAAGTATATCACCCCACCCACCCACCCCCAATGATGCCAAGAATTGTTTTTATAACCTTGTTTCAAGTTGCAGGAAATAAGGGAGCTATCTGTATCTTGTGGGAGAGATATAAACATCTTCCTGAAGCTCTGACCTGATCATTTTCATAGGAAGTAATACAGGGTGTATAGGGTTAAGATTGAGAGAGAGAAGGTACAGAGTGAAACCAGGAAACAAGGTAGGGGTACATTTTCCAAGGCCATCACACCTAAATGAGTATGGGATGCTACCGTCCGTCCTTCAGCAGTATGTATAGATCAGATCTTGAAAATGGTCTATCTGGGAGTGTTCCATGCTTCTCTCCCCCTGGCTAATCCCATCTGCCTCTGTTGGTAGAGATTCTGCAGCACAGGACAGGAAGGCAGTTAAGGGTGTTTGTAACAAAAAGGGCGAGTGTTTGTAACAAAAAGGGCAAGTAAGGCCCTCTCAAGTCATTGTATGAAGTTTATCGTGACAGTAAACCGCTGCTGTTGCTTCCCCATAGTTTTCTCCCTTTCATGAAAACTAACTTTTCCAAACTAAGATTTGATACATCTAATGTGACAAAGGCTTTGTTGCTACTTATGAAACTGGAGCATTTCCGTGGTTTATGGTGATAAAGCCGAATATTTGAAAATCAAACAGTTTTGGGAAGCCTGGAACATGACTACCATACCCAGAGATGATTACCAGGGAGGCAGAGTTCTTAGGCCTCTGGGGAAGTGGTACTTTCTTCAATAACTCTTTTTCTAACTTTATTATGGAAATTTTCAAAAAATACAAAAACAGTAGTATAATGTACTCATATGTACTCATCACCCAACTTCAACAATTAACTCATGGCCAATTTTCTTTCATTTCTACTTTCTCACACTGCCCCTTTCCACTAGATTAAGCTAAAGCAAAATTCAGACAATCATTTAATTTTCTATCCATAAGTATTTTAGTATGCATCTCTAAAAGATAAAGACTATTTTTAAAAACATAACCACAATAGCATCATGCCTACAAAAAAAACACTATTAACAATTCCTTAATATAAAATGTCCACTAAGTATTCAGTTTTCCTCAACTGTCTCATAAATGGTTTTTACAGTTTGTTCCAATCAAGATCCAACTGGAGGCCATTTATTTGCAGATGGTTTATGTGTCTTAAGTCTTTTTTTCACCTGTAGATTAATCCCTCGATTTACGAGGGTCTTAGAGGGATGTTATTTCCCCAGCGTTGTCTGTTAAGGCTTAGACCCTAATTCCTTGCTGATGAAAATAAAGGGAATTTTGGAACATGAGAGCAAAATATTTACCTACCTTAGTAGGTCACCAGGAGCTTGGCCTAAATATCCTCAAAACCCAAGGTGTAAAAGTGAACTTAAAAGGCAAGACTGGACTTTTCATTTAATAGAGCTCCTTACAAACCTCTCTTCTCGTTCCCATGCCCTTTTCCTCTTGTTTTCTGGATCAGAATCATAGTCTCATAAATTTACAAAACATTATTCTGCTGTTGCTCTTTGGAGAAATGAAAATGGTTTTTCCTAGTTCAAGCAGTACCTCTATCCAAAATATATATTCCATTGAAAACCCCTTTCTGTGAAACTCTTGGGAATGTCATTTGTGTCCACATCCTTAGTTCACCCTGGCCAAGACCTCTCAGTTTAAAACCTTTCATTACTATGTGACCGAATTTTTTTTTTTTTTTTCTGTACGCGGGCCTCTCACCGTTGTGGCCTCTCCCACTGCGGAGCACAGGCTCCGGACGCGCAGGCTCAGCGGCCATGGTTCACGGGCGCAGCTGCTCCGCGGCATGTGGGATCCTCCCGGACCGGGGCACGAATCCGTGTCCCCTGCATCGGTAGGCGGACTCTCAACCACTGCGCCACCAGGGAAGCCCTGTGACCTAATTTTTAAACCCCAAACCAGGAGGGTAATCTGACAGTCATATTATCAGAGTGACACCACTCTGGAAAACTGTGTACCTGTGGTTACCACACTTGAAACCATGTCATTCTCCACTGGTTACATTCTATCACCTTAACAAGAGACCAGAATGAGGCATTAAGTGTGCAGGCCTAACTGTGTGAGTTTTTCATGAGCAGACCAGTTAGACTGGCCAGGGCTCACCTGTAGGGCTGGTAGCTGGAAACCAGGAAGACCCTCTAGTGTGGTTCTGCTCTCCCTCTGACCTGGAGGATGGAATTAAATAGTGAAAGATAACTACCTGGGGCAGTTTCTCAGTATTGTTATTTATGCATCAGGATAAATAAGTGGTTCTTAATCTGCAGTACACTACTCAGAAGGGAAAAGACTGTTAGCTCAGCAATTCAAGAGGTGGGTTATAATATAAAGTCCATTCTTTTACTGTGAGGATGGGGTGGTGACACAGAGGTCTGAGATTTGAGTTTAACTATGAGTAGAAAGATGTAGAGACAATATAAAGATTTTGGTGAGCTATGAAAGATGACAGCCCCTTATCACAAGGACTGGTAGCAGAGGTACCTTTTGGGAAAACATGAGGAGAATAAAGGATGCTGGTTTTATCATTCTCACTCAGCACTAAGCTCCCAGCAGTGCTGCAACATAGGGATCTCAAAAGAAACAAACAAAAAGCCAGTTTAATTCTACAGGCCAACCTTCTGGCTAAAGAGCAGAACTCTACTCCTGGTGACAGGATGAGTGATATTTAGGCACAATCCAAAGCCTGCCTTAACTGTGAAGGAAATGGGGTAACTCTTAAAGAATATTAAGGAGTCAAACTTGAGACAGTGCTTTTTTCAGGGGCTGGGGTGTAAAAATCTCAACTTCTTTGCACCTTGAAAATCTTCATTTTAGTGTATATGTCAATGGTTGAAGCTCCACTCCTTTGGGAATGTTATTTAACTTACCTGAATTATTGGGGGTGAGGACTCCTATTTGACCTGAATCCCCACCACTTAGGGATGGTCTGAAAGAAAAAATCCCCTGTCTGGAGGAGGCAGATGAAGGTCTAAGGAAGGGAAATAAAAGCATCAGTAGAGAAAAGGAAAGGTTAAAGTAAAAACCATGTGTAAAGGAAGAGCCTATACATTTAAACCAGAGAGGAAATGAATCCCCTGCTTGCAACTCAGAATACAATTAAGTAATTCAGATGTATATTAGACACAGTACTGTTCAACCTTCTCTTTTGTTTACAAGGTAGATTATAAGCTTCAGTGGTATAGGCCAGTGGAGAAGTAACCACAGGGCTGCTGGCAGAATGTCAGTGGGAACAGATCTCAAGTGAAAGGAAGCAGTATTACTTACCTATAAGATAGGCTGTGAGTGGAAGCTGGTGAAGGGGTTTCTGAAAAGCATAAAGATGAGCCTATGAGATAATTCATGAACCAAGAAGAGATCCAGGTATTCTGGGGGCCAGGGCAAAGGAACAGGGGATCAAAGATTTTGGTATATATATTAGACTTGGGGGCTAATGGCAAGTGAAAAAGCCCACAAGTCACCTAGCAGTGGATCATAAAGGTGCTTTCCTCGCCCTTTCATGAGTTTATGGGCAAGGATCCATCACTGCCTTGATGCGTTCTAATGTATCTGTGCCTTGGTTTCCCCTCTAAGGTGAAGATTATCAGAAAGAATGGCTAAAGACAAAGGGTCTTTAAATTGGCTGGGAGTGACAGCAGTAAAAATGTAGAGTAAGGACCTCCACAGATTCTCTCCATAAAAGGAATGAGAAAACTGGCAAAAATTGTCAGAATCAACTTCTTCAGAATTCTGGAAATTAACAAAGGGCTTTTAGCAATCTGGGGAATGTTTATTCCAGAAAAATAGCTGAATGTGAGTAAGAACAGTGAGCTTTGTGACATTTTAACTTGCCCTATTCCCATTTCTCCCTCTCCAGCTCCATGGTAGCCTTGAAAATCAACAGTTTGGCAGTCATCATAGGGGATGAAATGGGGTTGGAGCTCTTTCAAAACCTCATTCCCAGAGAATTGTCATACTTGACCTGCCTAGTTGTTCACTGGAAGACTTCACTTGCAAGGCTGCCTTTATTTGACCTGACTTGGAGCCAAACTTACCAGGACTTGGAGCTTAAGAGTTCACCAAGTGTGAAAAGCTTTTTCCCCAGGAGTGTTTGTTGCAAATAATTAGAGGCACTTGTTTAGCCTGCCTGAGAAGGTGAATATCAGTTGGGGCAAACAATAGGCTAACCAAAAAGCATAAAAGGAAAAGCTGTGGAATGACCTGTCCACCGGGATTTTGAAAAGGAACAACAAGTTCTTGGGAATCTAGGCCATGTGCATGCACAGGGCTGTGTGCATGCTCAGTAAAGATTGAAAAGGCTCTAAGCTCTCACCTTGGGACTACCTTGAGGTCATACAAGCAGAAAGTGAAGGCTAAGGCACAGTCGTCAGCTGCATGTTGAAGGTACACCCCAACACACAGTCCCTCAGCAAACACTGAGGGATTTATTGGTACTAGGTGTTTAAGGAAAGCTCTGTCCAATCATTAGCTGAACACTAAGCTAACCAAATAGACACTTCGGTGGCCACACGAGAAAGAATACAGATTTTACAGAATCAGTTTTAGAAAGTCACTAAACAAACAATGACAAACAGCAACAACAACAAACCTTGGGAAGGGAGGAAGTATCTGATTCTTAGAGTTGCCATGCTATATTATTTAGCTGTCCAGTTTTCAACAAAAAATTATGAGGCATGAAAGAAACAAGAAAGTATGATCTATGTAAAGGAAAAAAGCACAAGCAATAGAAACTGTCCTTGAGGAAGCTCAGATACATTGGATTTTAAAGACAAAGACTTTAAACCAGCGGTTCTTTTTTTTTTTTTTTTGGCCACGTTGACAGGCATGCGGGATCCTAGTTCCCCGAACAGGGATCGAACCCATATCCCCTGCAGTGGAAGCACAGTCTTAACCACTGGACTGCCAAGGAAGTCCCTAAATCAGCTATTTTAAACATGTTCAGTTAGCTAAAGGAAACCATGTCTAAAGCACTAAACAACAGTATGAGAATGGTCTCATCAAATAGAGAACACTAATAAAGAAATATTATATTAAAAAGAAGCAAATATAAGTTCTGGAATTGAAAAGTACAATAACTAAAATGTAAACTTCACTAGAGATATGAGCTGTCAGAAAAAAGAATCAGCAAACTTGAAGATAAATCAATTGAGATTATCCAGTATGAAGAAGAGAAAGAAAAAGGAATGAAGAAAAATGAACAAAGCCTCAAAGACCTTGGTGGAATACCATCAAGCACACCAGCATGTGCAAAATGGGAGTTCCAGAAGGAGAACAGAGAGGACCAAGGGCAGAAAGAATTATCTGAAGAAATAATGGCTGACAACTTCCCAAATTAGATGAAAACATTAATCTATACATCCAAGAAGCTCAACAAATCCCAAAGAGGATAAATCAAAGAGATCCGCACCTAGACTCATCATAAACTGTTGAAAGCTAAAGGCAAAAAAAGCAACTTGAAAGCAGCAAGAGAGAAGCCATTCATCACATGAAAGGGATTCTCAATAAAATTGGCACTGATTTCTCCTCAGAAACCATGGAGGCCAGAATATAGGAGGATAACGTATTCAAAATGCTGAAAGACTGTCAATCAAAAATTTTAAATCCAGCAAAACTATCCTTCAAAAATGAAGGAGAAATTAAGACACTCCCAGATGAGTGTCAAAATTAAGAGAATTCATCACTACCAAACCTGCTTTACAAGAAATACTAAAGAGAGTCCTTCAAGCTTAAGTGATAGGACACTGGACAGTAACTCAAATCTACATGAAGAAATAATAAAGATCACTGGTAAAGATAACTACATTGATAAACATAAAAGTATAAGTGTATTTTTGTAACTTCCTCCTATCTGATTTAAAAGACAACTGCATAAAACATAATTATAAATTTATGTTGAGGAGAACACAATTTTTAAAGATATAATCTATATAATAACAGCACAATAGAATGGAGAGGGGAATGGAACTATATAGGAGAAAAGCTTTTGTACACTGTTGAAATTAAGTTTGGTATAATCTGAACTAAATTGTTATAAATTATGATGTTAATTATGATGTTGATCCCTAAGAAAATAACAAAAAATACAGTGAAAGAAACAAGAGAGGAAGTAAAATGGTACACTAGAAAATAGCTGTTTAACACAAAAGACAGCAAAAATGGAGGAAGTGAGGAACAAAACATACATAAGACATATAGAAAACAGGGACTTCCCTGGTGGTCCAGTGGTTAAGAATCCACGCTTCCACTGTAGGGGGCACAGGTTCAATCCCTGGTCGGGGAACTAAAATCCCACATGCTGTGTGGTGTGGCAAAAAAAAAAAAAAAAAGACACATAGAAAACAAATAGCAAAATGGCAGAAGCAGTCTTTCCTTATTAATAATTACGTTAAATGTAAATGTATTAAACTCTCCAATTAAAAGGCAGAAACTGGCCAAATGGTGAAAAAAGATCCAACTATACATCGTCTATGAAAGACTCACTGTAAATTCAAAGACACATATAGGTTTAAAGTAAAAGGATGGAAAAAGATATTCCACGCAAACAGTAAACAAAAGAGAGCTGGAATGGGTAATATCAGACAAATGCACTTTAAGACAACATTGTTACTAGAGACAAAGGTCAAAATGATAAAAGGGTCAACCCATCAAGAAGATATAACACTTATATATGCACTTAAAAACAAAGTCCTAAAATACATGAAGCAAAAACTGACAGAATTGAAGAGAAAAATAGATAATTCAACAATAATAGAGCTTTCAATACCCCACTTTCAATAATGGATAAAACAGCAAGACAGAAGATCAGCAAGAAAACAGAAGATTTAAATGGCACTATATACCAACTAAATCTAACAGATATCTATAGAACACTCCACCCAACAACAGCAGAATACACATTCTTTTCAAGTGTACAGGGAACTTTCCCCAGGATAGACAATGTTTTAGGCTATAAATTTAAAAGGATCTAAACCATACAAAGTATGTTGTTCAACAACAATGAAATGAAATTAAAATCAATTAACAGGAGGAAATTTGGGAAATTAACAATTATGTGGATAATCAACACTGCTAAGTAACTAATGGGTCAAAGAAAAGAAAATCACAGAAGTTAGAAAATACTTTGAGATGAATGAAAACAAAAACACAACATACTAAAACTTAAAAGGATGCAGTGAAAGCAGTGCTCAGAGTGAAATTTATAACTGTAAAGGTCTATATTAAAAAAGCAGATCTCAAGTCAATAATGCTACTGTCCACTTTAAGAAACGAGGAGAACTAAACCCAAAAGCAGATGGAAAGAAAATGATTAGGGCAGAAAAAAATGAAATAGAGAATAGAAAAATAATAGAGAAAAATCAAGAAAACTAAAAGTTGGTTCTTTGAAATGATAAACAAAATTGACTAATCCTGTGGGGTGAGGGGCAGGATAAATCTGGAGGCTGGGATTAACACATACATACTACTATGTATAAAATAGATAACCCTGGTGGTGCAGTGGTTAAGAATCCGCCTGCCAGTGCAGTGGACGTGGGTTCGAGCCCTGGTCTGGGAAGATCCCACATGCCGCAGAGCAACTAAGCCCGCACACCACAGCTACTGAGCCTGCGCTCTACAGCCCGCAAGCCACAACTACTGAGCCCACGTGCCACAACTACTGAAGCCTGCGCACCTGGAACCCATGCTCCACAACAAGAAAAGCTACCGCAATGAGAGCACCACAACGAAGAGTAGCCCCTGCTCACCACAACCAGAGAAAGCCCGCGTGCAGCAACGAAGACCTAGCGCAGCCAAAAATAAATAAATTAAAAAAAAAACCAGATAACCAACAAGGACCTACTGTATAGCACAGGAAACTATACTCAATATTATATAATAACTTATAAGGGAAAAGAATCTGAAAAAATATATGTATATATAGATTCAGTTATATAAATATACATACATATGTATGTATATGTCTGTATTGGGTTGGCCAAAAAGTTCATTCGCTTTTTTTCTGGAAGATGGTACATACATATATATATATATATATATATATATATATGTATCTCAATTGCTGTGCCGTACACCTGAAACTTAGATGATATTGTAAATCAACTATACTTTAATTTAAAAATTTTTTAAAAATAAACTTCCTTTTTAGAACTGTTAAAAAATTGGACTAATCTTTAGCCAGGCTGTCCAAGAAAAAAGAAGAAAGCCCCAAATAACTAAAATCAGAAATAAAAGAGAGTATTACTACTAACCTGACAGAAATAAATTGGCTAGAGCACCTAGTTTTTCAAAGGGGTGAAGATGAAAGAACTGGAGGGAGGCTATTTGGTGAATTTCAAAAATGGTTATCCAGGAAGAGATCTGTGAATTTCAAAACTGCCTCTTGGGAAAGAAAGGGAAATCCTCTCCAAGTATACTCTATGGACTGACTAATGCCTTGAAAAACAGTAATAATAGTAATAGTTCTAAGGGGAAAGAGACAAGAAATTACGTAGGTGGAACCAAAATATTTCTTCACTGGAATATTTTTGTGTTTGATACACAGTGAAGAAGCCAGACACCCTTCAGGCTAACATAATTGGCATCTAGTTAATCTTTCTTTTAGATCTAACTTCTACTGCCATCTTGTGGCAATTAAAATCCAGGTCAATTATTTTAAAAGTTACTCTCCAGTCTCCTGACCAGAGGGTTTCAATGACTTTCTAATACTCAAGTTTCAATTTTCCCCTTATCAGTTTGAGAACAGAAATATCATTACTTGAAAAGTTGTATCTGGATACCTGGAACCACCTTCTGGAGAAAAAGTAAAATGGCATTATATTATGCACAGAAAACCAGAAATCTGCTGGTATCTGCTCAGAATGTGTTGGCTTCTGACTCCTTCCCCTACACTGCCCCTCTCACCAGTAAAAGAGTCTCTTGGAGTGCTCCTTCCCTGCAGCGCTCTGGCTCCCTGAGGGACAAATAATAAACATTAATAAATATATCCCAGGGCTTCCCTGGTGGCGCAGTGGTTGAGAGTCCGCCTGCCGATGCAGGGGACACGGGTTCCTGCCCCGGTCCGGGAGGATCCCACATGCCGCAGAGCGACTAGCCCCGTGAACCATGACCGCTGAGCCTGTGCGTCCGGAGCCTGTGCTCCGCAACAGGAGAGGCCACAACAGTGAGAGGCCCGCGTACCGCCAAAAAAATAATAATAATAAAATAAATAAATAAATAAATAAATATATATATATATATATATATATATTTATTTATATATATATATATATATATCCCGATTCTCTGGCTTCCATATTTCATGCTATGGCTATACACTGAAGTGTATGTTTTTCTCCCAGAGTGGGTACGTGACTCCAGGAAGGATCCACACTTTATTCCTTCCAAAATGAACATGATGGACACTGTTAATGCAGTCCACTATTTTCACCCCTATTCATTCCGAGTCATGAATTAGGTCAGCTTCTAACATCAGGTCTGAATTGCTGAAAGAGAGTCCAGGCATGGCATCAGATAATTCATGCCAAAATCAATATAAGTTTAATATTCTTGCTTTAATCTTGGCTTTCATTTAGCATTAGAAGTCTCAATCTGAAAAGATAATGTGAATATTTCTTACCTGTCCCAAGTTACTAAAGCCAGCCCCTCTATAAAGGATAGATTCCACTGAGGAGGACCGACTGTATAAGGCAAAACAAAAAGGAAAAAACAAACCTGGTATTAAACTTTTACACAGACATAAAGTCTCCTCAGTCCCTGTCTCAGCCGTATCTAGGCATTTCTTTCATCTTGATCTTTTGCCAACAGTTCTAATGCTGCTGTGTAGCTTTCTACTCACCTGACCACTTGGCTGCTATGCTGAGAACTGGGTCGTGGAGTAACTGAAAGGGAATAAAATGCAGAATGAAAAGTTGCCATCAATGGTGTGCCCTGCCTTGCCTAGCCTACATGTTGCAAGTGAGTGTCCAGGAGTATGGCCTTTGCATATCATACATAAGATTCGGAAAATCACATTATACTTTCTGAGAGGAAACCATCTTCCATATGGGATAAGGATATTTACTCATCTCACACAGATATTTGGGCAAAACATGGTCTCTACCTGACTGTGATGGAGAAGTAATGCCCACTGGTCGAGGTGTGGTTGACCTGCAAGGAAAAAAAAAAAAAAAAAAGAAAGGCAGCTCTATTTTCTCTAAGCAGAACTTAGTGCCACCTTAGAGGATCAATCAGGTCATTATTTACAGAAATAACAGCCTTCTCTCTGAGCACAAATTGCTTACTAATCATGTATTACAGGTATCAGCCCAAAATACAGAGGCAAGCTTTCCATATGGGACTCCTTGGCTCTCCAATTCCCTAAACGAAATCTTCTCCACTTCTCTATTGCCCATAATAGAAGTTCTGAAGTCCTTCTTTCTTCCTTCCCATAGTGCCTTACCAGGTACTCTCAACTTTACATATATCTATCCATCTGTCCATCCATTCATACATCTGCCATTCCCTCACTCCCTCCATCCCCTCTTCCATCTACCCACAGACATTTATTTAGTGCTCATAAGTCTTAGATCCTGAACTTACAAAGATAACTAGAATATGGTTCCTATTTTTGAGAGGCTCACAGGCTAGTGGGAGAGACAAAAAGAAAAAGAGCAACATAAGTGTTATAATGGGTATGTCAGAAGTATGGAAGTATGATAGAACACTATACTTTAGCTTCTGTGAGTCAGGGGCCATGTCTTTTTAATCCACCAATGCAGAGCTGATATTAAAAATATATAATAACTGGTAGGGTACAGACATTTACAATTAGAATAATCGGTGATGTACACCCAACACCTAACACAGTGCTTCACAAACAGTAAGTACTTAATGAATATTTATTGAATAAATGAATAATAGAACATCTAACTCTGCCTAATAAAGTGCTGACAGAGGAAATGACACATGAGTTCAATTTTGAGGGGTGAATAGGATTTCATAAGGTGACGGTCAAGGGTGAGCATTCATCCAAGATTTTAGTTCAGCACTTTTCAGTAAGGAGCTCTTTTTTGGAGAAGTGAAAAATGAATTCATAAACCATTCCCTCCACCGCAGAGCCCACACAGGAGCTACAGCCAAGTGCCAAGAAAGGATAGAATTCACTTTGCTGTACAGCAGAAACTAACACAACATTGTAAAGCAACTATACTCCAATTAAAAAAAAAAAAAAAGGAAAGGATAGAAATTTTCAAAGAGGGATGGTATGGGGCCTGATAAAACTGACCTGCTTCCTTGGTACCAACTTGGAGATTCCTGTAGGTGAAAAAAATGGGAGTGAAGGAAGCTGTAGCTCAGTGGTCCCAATCAATGGATCTTACTTGTCAGATAGCTAAGCTGCAATGTCCTCTAGTTGTGGTTACTAAGATGCCCAATAGAAGAAAAAACAGCAACAGTGAGTGTTTCCTCAGAAAATTATTTGCTTTGGGGGGAGAAAATTTTAGTTCCTCTTCACAAAAACACATTGGGAATCCTGTAGACTGATACATGTGGGGAAATATAGAGAGTCTATGGGGAGAGCAAGGAAAATGACAGGATTACAATGTGCTAGAAGAGTTACAAGAGTAAGATCAAAAGGAACATTATATAAACACAAAGGACAATCTTGGGAAGAGACAAATGTCCAGGAAATAGAGTTTGAGGGACAGGAAAGGTCCTGAGGTGCCTTGGGATTCTTGAAGACAAATTTTAAGTTACCACAGATATCTCTTCTATAAGAGAGCTTCCCATGTGTTATGGCATGGACTCCCTGATATTCGAGAATAGGTTACCACTGTGCTAGATTTTGTCCTTTCATCCCTCCAAGGTCTTCTGTGGCCTCGTCCATTTACTACAGTGTGCTTGCTGTACAACTGTTATCAATATTACCAGCCATGATGTGAAAAAGGTTAGGAAACACTAATTCTATTCAGTCAGCTAGATAGATGGGCCAAGTAAGAGAGAAAATAATAGTATGGAAAATCTATTTCATTCACCTTTAGGATGGCTAGCAATTTCTTCAGTTCTCCATTCTCTTTCCTTAAGACTGACAGCTCTCTAGGCAAAAGATGGAAAAAGAAACAATCAGCTCCAGCAGGTCAGTGGGATAAAAAACCTGATTTTTATTATCGACATCTAGTTAATGCTTCCGGAGAGATACTTGCCACTATACAAGGTATTTCTGTCAGAGATCTGGTGATTCAGGGGGGCAATGGCAGGGTTTTGGTGGTGAGAAGAATCAGGTGGACAAAATAAACAGTCACTTGGTACGATTTCAGAAGTTTACACAGAACTGCATTTTCTCTCCACACATTTTCCCCTGGCCTGCTGCTGTCTGAAAATTTCCATCAGGGATTCCATCTTTTAGCTTAAGATTTCCAAAAGAACATGGACTTCCCTGGTGGTGCAGTGGTTAAGAATCTGCCTGCCAATGCAGGGGACATGGGTTCAATCCCTGGTCTGGGAAGATCCCACATGCTGTGGGGCAACTAAGCCCATGCGCCACAACTACTGAACCTGCACTCTAGAGCCCATGAGCCACAACTACTGAGCCTGTGTGCCACAACTACTGAGCCCATGTGCCACAGCTACTGAAGCCCGTGTGCTCTAGGGCCCACGTGCTGCAACTACTGAAGCCTGCGCGCCTAGAGCCCATGCTCTGCAACAAAAGAATCCACCGCAATGAGAAGCCCCAACACCACAATGAAGAGTAGCCCCCGCTTGCTGCAACTAGAGAAAGCCTGCGTGCAGCAACAAAGACCCAACGCAGCCAAAAAAAAAAAAAAAGAACCAAAACACACCCTCCTAGAGGTAACATTTTAAATCTTCCATCATTATTACTGTGAAAAAGTCATGTCCGATTTCTCTGAAGTAGTTTTCGACAGATGGAAGTAAAAGGGGAAAGCTATAAAGTAGGGAAGGTCCCTTGAGGGAAGAAAGAGAAAAATAAAATGGAGATTGAGAGACCAAAAATTCTGTACCTGACTTAACCAAGACAAACATAAACACACATGGAGCAATTTTTAGGCTTTGGAACCATAAGGAAATAAGGGCTACAGCTTCTATGAGAAGAAAAAGGCTCTCTGGTGATTTCATTCGTCACTTACTTGTCCTGGTTAGTCAGTGTTTGCTGTGCCTCCTGCGTGGCTGCTTCTAACTTGGTAATTCTATGCTTATAAAAGGCGATGAGGAGATCTGTTTGCTTCTTCTGGAAACTCCACACCTACTAGGGAAAAACAGACCTTTGACATACAACCCCCATAACTCCTTTCCCCTTACTTGTAGCAACAAATGGAAACCCATCAATTCATACTCTATTACTGATCATTTTCTTCTGGAGCATCTGACCTAATTCATGATTCCCCAAAACTAGGGAAAGCCAAAGCTTTTCATTTCCAGAAAAGTGCCTTCCTAATATCTTAATGAGAACATTCTGACATAGAATGACCCTTTAAAAATGTAACCATTCGGGCTTCCCTGGTGGCGCAGTGGTTAAGAGTCCGCCTGCCGATGCAGGGGACACGGGTTCGTGGCCCGGTCCGGGAAGATCCCACATGCCGCAGAGCGGCTGGGCCCGTGAGCCATTGCCGCTGAGCCTGCGCGTCCGGAGCCTGTGCTCCGCAACGGGAGAGGCCACAACAGTGAGAGGCCCGCGTAACGCAAAAAAAAAATAAAAAAATAAAAAAAAATAACCATTCATCTTGAGCAAGAAGTGACAACCAAAAAAATGTTTCCAAGCTTAGAACTGGTTCTGACCTTACTTGTTTACTATTAGCTTGGACTCAGCTTCCACATTCCTAGCTCTACAGAGCACTGGTAACCAATTTACTTTCCCTAAGATACTCACACATAGACACTTGTAGGCTGTTTATGTTGCTACAGTAAAGGGCAAAGAGGCACAGAAGGAGATTTACCTATTCCTGAATTTTATTTCTGGCCATGGGTAAATAATTTTATCTTTTGCTTTAATTTACCATTTGATATACTGATGTGCCTATCATGGGATTACTGAATCAGATCAAAAGTTAATATGTGGAAAGTATTTTAGCTTTGTCAGGTTCTACTTTTGAATACACAGCAGTATTCAGGTCTCGTTTGTTTCCTCCCTACTCACACCGTAAACCTTTTTTCTTAGGTCCTTCCTAGATCTGGTACTTTTGTCATAAACTTTTTGTTCTCATTTAATTTGCAAGTTGCTTTTGCCACCTTACTAAAGAATTCTACTTCCGAATTTATATAGTCTCTACACTCTTTCCTTTCTACTCAAAAGCAAACTAAACTAATTCTACACAGATAAGAATTCACTGTAATCTATTTTTTTAAATTTATTCTTGTTTTCAATAAAAGTAAAACATATTCATTTTAGAAAATTTGAACAATGCAGAAGCAGAAAAAAGGCACTCAATCCTGGGAGTTATCTAAAATGGCAAAGGGTTGGCGAGCAATAGATACTATGGATAGATACAATATATAGCCAAGAGACCTACTAACCTACGTGCCAAAACTACTTTGGTGCTCAAAGAGATTTGAGCAAAAAAGAATCCTAAAAATGCTTCCTTATCAAAAGCAAGGGGACCTCCCTGGTGGTCCAGTGGTTAAGACTCCACGCTTCCACTGCAGGGGGCACAGGTTCGATCCCTCGTCGGGGAACTAAGATCCTACAAGCCACGTGGCACAGCCAGGGAGTTAAGTTTTGGGTTGCACAGTTTGTGATCAAAGCCTCTCACACTGGGGCTTAAGGTTCCTCGACCTGCTCAGTAGTGATAAAGAACTCAGCTACACTGTTTCAGAAGTCTTAAAAACTGACAGATAAACTTTTTCTTTTCAGGTAAAATAATCTTCAACTAAATAAAACCTTTCTTCAAAGGCACCATTGATTATCTCAGCTGTTCAGTCTTTAAATTCAAGTGAGGGATGGGAAACTGATCTGATCTATTTATGAGATCAGGTCTTGACCTGATTTTACTCAAACGATTTATATGGTAGTTATTTAAGTATGTTAGCAAAACATATGATTTCCCAGTCAGCCAACTAATGATCAGGGCCAGCTGCCTGTATTTGTAAATAAAGTTTTACTGGAATACAGTCATACCCATTTGTTTACAGATTGCCTGTGGCTGTTGTTCTGTGCTACAGCAGCAGAGTTGAGTAGCTGCAACAGAGGTTGCATAGCCTGCAAAACCTAAAGTATTTACTAACCTTTCAAGAAAAAGTTTGTCAGTCCCAACATTAAATTTATGAAAGTCTTTCTTGGGCTTCCCTGGTGACGCAGTGGTTAAAAATCAGCCTGCCAATGCAGGGGACACAGGTTCGAGCCCTGGTTGGGGAAGATCCCCCATGCCGCGGAGCAACTAAGTCTGTGCGCCACAGCTACTGAGCCTGAGCTCTACAGCCCGAGAGCCACAACTACTGAAGCCCGCATGCCTAGAGCTCGTGTTCCACAACAAGAGAAGCCACTGCAATGAGAAGCCCGCACACCACAACCAAGAGTAGCTCCTGTTCACCACAACTAGAGAAAGCCCGCGTGCAGCAACGAAGACCCAATGCAGCCCAAAATAAATAAATAAATTCATTTTTTAAAAAAGTCTTTCTCTGTATTTTTGTTTATCTTTTTCTTTTTTTTTGGCTGCGCCATATGGCATGTGGGATCTTCGTTCCCCAAGCAGGGATCAAACCCATGCCCCCTGTATTGGGAGCGCAGAGCCTTAACCACTGGCCCACCAGGGAAGTCCCTCTGTATTTTCATTTGTGCCTTTTGCTCTGAATTTGTCTTTCTTTGTGAACCTATATCTTTCCCTCTCTTTCTCTCAACCTCTTCTCTCTCTTTATTTCCTACTCTATTTGATGCTTGATGTTGTCTGTTCTTCCTATTTGTATTTACTTAATGGACATTTATGTTACTTCTTCTTAATTTTAAAGTGGATGGGCCCAACAAAATGGGAGAAAATGTTTGCAAATCACATATGTGGTGAAGGACTTGTACCTAGAATATATAAAGAACTCTTACAACTAATAAAAAGACAATCCGACTTAAAAATGGGCAAAGCATTTGAATAGATATTACTTCAAAGATGACAAACAAATAGCCAATAAGCACATGAGAAGATGCTCAACAACATTAATCATCAGAGAAATGCAAATCAAACCCACACCGAGATAGCACTTCACACCACTAGGATGATTATTATTAAAAAAAGACAGATAAAACAAGTGTTGGTGAGGATATGGAGAAATCAAAACCCTCATACACTGCTGGTAAAAATGTAAAATGTGCAAGCACTTGGGAAAACAGTCTGGCAGTTCCAAAAGTTAAACATAGAGTTACCATTTGATCCAGTGATCTAATTCCTATGTATATATCCAAGAGAAATGAATATATGTCCACACAAAAACTTGTATACAAATACTCATAGCAGCATTATTCATAATAGCCAAAAAGTGGAAATAACCTAAATGTCCCTCAATGGATGAATGAATACGTGAAACGTATATCCAGCTATATAATGGATTATTATTTGGTCATAAAAAGGAATAAAGTACTAATGAAGTTCTAATACATTCTACAACATGGATAAACCTTGAACACATCATGCTAAGGGAAAGCAGTGCAGGATTCAGACAATAAATAAATTATATAATGTTAGAGATAAGACCTATGATGAAAAATAAAGCAGGGTAAGAAGTAGACTTGGGGCTGCTATTTGAGATATGAGAGTCAGTAAAGGTCTGACTGAGGAAGAAAAATATGAGCAGAAGCCTGAACGAGACAATCTAGACATTACTTGGATCAGTTATTCAACTTCACAGATTGGGAAAACACATTTTCAGACATTGCTGACTTCACCAAACGGGCACTTCACTACAGTGATGATTAACTGACCCTTTTCATGTATTTTATCTTGATTACTTGACCATGTGTATTTGGTCCCATGATTAGGCAGGGTAGAATTCAGACTACATATAATTTCTCTCCTGATCATTAACTAACTCTTGGTTTAGTTATTAACCAAAGCTCTGCTCTTTCTCTTGTTCATGTGACCTTGTTTACATTTCTCCTTGAGTCTCAGCTGGATTTTATCTCCCCATAATGTTAAATAGTATCTCAAATATGACGGTTCACCCAAGCAGCTAAAAGCAGGATGCAGTGAAAGCTTTAATTTCCCTTCCTCTATCTCCAGAGTCAGGATTGAGGGGGAGACACCAAAGAAAAATTAAACCTACTGTCTTCAGCCAAACATGACAAAGGACCATCTTCACGTTTAATAAAAAAATATTCTCGTAAGAACGAGGAGAGTAGAGAAGAAAAATAGTGATAAAATCTCAAGAAATGTGCCCAGATAGCAATCCCATGAGGCTATGAAATGATCTTGGTGGAGAACTGGAGAGTGGAAAGGAAAAACCAAAGTTTTTAGAATTTGGGAACTTTCTCAAATGGTTGTCCTGTCTCCTCTTCACTTCCTTCCACAATTCTATTGCTCCTGACCAAGTCAATGGCATGACAACATATCATGCATCAGGAAAAGAAAAATATCTTCCAAAATTCAGGCAACCTATTATAAATACTAACTGAAGAATTAAATATATATGTGTTGCTAAGAGAGGTTATTGAAAAATAAGAGTGGAGAACAAGAAATCCGTTTTTGAACTTAGGTCTATAAGCAAAAGCTTGAAAGTTTGGCTACTAAATCCATTGTTTGCAGGGTCAGGCCTGTATATTCAAAGCAATTTTTAGAAGATTCATTAAATGTGCGAAGAAAGAAGACAAAGATCTCTAGAACCTTTTTTATCCTCAAAAATTACTAAATAGAACTAGGAACCACAAGGCAAGATGTCAGCTACATAGTAGTTTTTACAGCCTATCACAGATTCTGGGTGAGTAAAAAGTTAACTGTTGAGATTTGTATCATCAGGGAAGAAAGCAAACAGGGCAGCCAATTTCTCCCCATTGTATACAAATATATGAATGCAGTTTAAAGAGAACCTCTGGAAAAGAAATAAGATGCATTTATAACTTGCCTGGAAAATCAGGTTTTCTTCACTTTTATTTCTCATACCTGAGAGATGTGACTAAAATACTGCAAAGCTGTCTCCACAGGGCTTTTGAAGTACATCTTCTCCTGAGGTTTCAGCTATGAAGAGAGTAAGACACATCCACAATGGAATGAAATAAAATACAGGCAAATATGGTTAAAGACATAGCACCCTTTCTAAAGCAACCAGGTATTATTTCACTGTGCTAAAAGGGCGATCACTATTGCGCTAGGAGATGTAGACTACATATCCTAATCCTTCTTACCTCATGCTTCTGTGATAGCAGTCACAAATCCACAAATAATTCTTTTATCTCTAGTTTACCTCCTTTTTTTTTCAATTGCTATCTACACGTTTTGTTTGTTCCTTTTTTTAAAAAAAATTTTCAGTTTTTTTTTTTGGCCATGCCACGTGGCTTGCAGGATCTTAGTTCCCTGACCAGAGATTGAACCTAGGCCCCCACGGTGAAAGCCCCAAGTCCTAACCACTGGACCACCAGGGAATTCCCCCAAAATTTCAGTTCTTAGCCACTGTATTCTTTGTATAGTTCCTACACACCAGGAATGGGATAAGATTGTTTGTGACGGGGAGGAAAAACTTACATTATCAGAAAGAGCCAGATACTTGCAGGCAGTTCCACAAACAGCACATTTATCTAGCGGGGAAAGGGGAAAAAAATGTTTGGTTCTCATGGGCATGAGGTAAGATTTTCCTAAAGTACATGATAACAGTCAAGTAGGCTAGCTAATGAAAAGAGGGTTCTTACTGAATTCAAAATGTCATTGTGCTATAAAAGGACATCGACTTGAGCTCCATTCTCGAAATCAGTGTTTCCAAACTTGTATGTTGATGAGAAGTAAGGCTTTCACACTGTACCTCTACCCATCTCCCTTTTTATAAATTCTCAGTTTTCTTCTGCAGGTGAGGGACAGTAGCCTCCCAGCAGGAGTACAGGAGTGTACATTTACTAGAGTCTGGGAAGAGTACCAAAGATCTCAACTTTAAGTTATTATTTTTTATTCTATCTACCAGACAGTAGGCACACATTAGGCACCATAAGAAACTCTCCAATTATTCCTGCCTTGTTCTCACCTTGCTAATATTCCTGGATATTGTTTTGAAGCTCTCCTACTCTCATTCTCTAATTAACCCAATCTGAAAGATGTGGAAATTAAAATTACTAATCTTCCTGTGAAGTTAAAATTTTAGTACTGGTGCTGGTTATTGATTAAGATAAATGCCATGTCCGGAGAAAACGTCACATGACATATGCTTCACTGAGACAAACTGCTCCAAAGTGAGCTGCTGTTACCATAGTAATAGCTTTGTTACATTAGCAGATAACTTTAAAGGGTCATGAGATTCACATAGAGAAAAAGCTTCTCCAGAGGCTACCTAACCTGACTCTTCTTTCCTTGGGGATGAAGTTTTTCCCCGTCTTCCTTCCATATTATTATCAGAGTGAGCTAGCAAGTGCAAATCATTCTTCTATTTAAGAAAAAGACAAGACAAAGAAACTTCCACAGCTCTCCATCACCTGCAGGATAAAGTTCAGGTTCTTTAGCCTGGTATATAGAGCCTTCCATCATATGGCCACTACCTACCACTCCAGCCTCATCTCTCACCATTTCTTACTTTATTCTTTTATGCTCTACCAATCCCAACCACATGTACTTCCCTGTACTAAGTTTAATGATGTTGTATTCCTTTACACATGCTGTTCTCTTAAACCAGAATGACCTTCCCTGCCTAATTCACTTGGCAGACTCCAGTTTATTACTCAAAACTCTATTGAAACAACACCTCTTCTATGAAATTTTCCCTGATCAAAACATCTTAAGTCCCTCTTCTGGACCTACTACCCAGAATACATACCTACAGAATATAATACATACCTTGTAAGTATTTTAGCATTAAGAAAAAAAAGACACACCTTAAATTTGTCTCTTCTAAGACTTAACAGCTGCAAGAACTTGGTCAAATCACCTATTTGAACCAGCTCCTCATTTGTAAAATGGGTCTACTAATAATTACCTCCTGGGATTGTGGTGAGGATACATAAAACTGGTACACATGAAAATACTTTTTAAACCACAAAGGTATCACCCAGCACTATCACCATCGTCAACATTTCTAATTAAATTGATTTCACAGATTATATTACTTCCCATTAGAAATAGCTCTTGTTATCAACCACTTTCCCAATTTCTATTCATTATTTTTATTTTTTCTCTTTCCTCTAATCAGTCTGATAACCTTGTGGCTTTCCCTGCCACAGGCTTCAGAACACTGACAAGCACCTTTTGATGTTCAAGTAATAGATAGTCCATTTGCTAAATCATTCCTTTTAATGGATTCCTCCGATTTTCATAATCAACAGTTTCCTATTATACCCACACCACCTTCCGCCTACTAAGTGATTTTTATTCCAAGTTACACAGAGAAATGGTTAATCATTATTTCTAGGTTAAAAACATTTTTGCCTGAATCTGAAAACAGTTAAATCACTCACCCAGAGTCAAACACTTTTTACAGAAAATATGGCCACAGCTGGTGACAAAGAAATGGGCCCCATCTTTTTGGAAACACAGGTTGCAGTGAAACCAATCCATTCTGCAGCAGAGAAAGAGAATAACCTGGGGCATAACATAATTATAGCTGTTCCAAAGTCTACTTAACAATGTTTGCTTAGTTTCTGCTAACTTATTGGGATGTGGGCATATTATTGTGGGTATTTCAATTGGATGTGAGGAAGTACATATACCTCTGAAGTAAAAAAAGCAGACTGCAGACTATGCTATGCAATTTTCTAAAGAGAAAAATTATACATATTTAGAAGAGTAATAGGACAATGATGATTTTTTTTGAATGGTGAGATCATGTGTATGTGTGTGTGTGTGTGTGTGTTGCCTTTACACTTTTTTTGTTTTCTAAATTTTCTGGATTAATTCAGGCACTAATTTGTAATTAGAAAAAACAATCCTAAAAAAAAATCTATTTCTTTCCTAATAGTTTCCTGTGATACAGCAAGATGGAGCAAGGAGAAGGTAGTGGACCAAATATACAAGATCACATATTAGCCATTTGGGACACATTTTATCTAATGGAAACATTATTTATGCATGATGTCTCAGCTTTTCACATTTCCTTCTACTCCATAGAAACTCAGAATCATAGAACTGGAAGCGATCTTGAAAATCATTTAACATTTTTTCCAATCCCATCATTTTTCAAAAGATGTATCTGATATTCACTGAAATGTAAGGTTTTAAATGAAGAAACTGACATAAAAAATACAGAGCTGAGGGCTTCCCTGATGGCGCAGTGGTTGACAGTCCGCCTGCCGATGCAGGGGACACGGGTTCGTGCACCGGTCCGGGAAGATCCCACATGCCGCGGAGCGGCTGGGCCCGTGAGCCATGGCCGCTGAGCCTGCGCGTCCGGAGCCTGTGCTCCGCAACGGGAGAGGCCACAACAGTGAGAGGCCCGCGTACCG